>NW_017095721.1:0-2460 GCF_001412225.1 Nicrophorus vespilloides
AATCCAATATATGCATATGAAAGCTGAATGTTTGGGGAATCCAGCAAGTATAAATACATTCCTGTGCTCTTATCCATATTGCTGTAATACGACGTAATAAATAATTAAATGATTTTGAAAACTATAATAGATAGAATTTTATCCATATTGCTGTAATATGTAATATTAATGGATAATTAATATTATTGTTTGTTATACCTATGCAACCAGTTTAGCTACTGAAAAATGTTATCAATCGTATTAAAAGTAATAAATATACTATGTAGCTTATGCTTGAAGTTTGTTTTATTGTATTTTAATGTATTTGTATAGATTTCTTTAATTATTTCTAAAGATTTTCATAGTTTTGTTGGGTTTGAAACGCAATTAAGGTATAAGAATAAGAAGAAGTATACCAAACGTCAGATTTGATCATAATAATTCCGGTTTATCGTCGATTTACGAAGATAAACATATCTGCTGGTGAATATGCCCAAACTAAGTCCCTTCATATACTGGGCACAAAATGAGGAATTGCTTTACATTAAAGTGGAATTGCGGGTGTCCAAGGTACGTACTGCACACACAAAGAAAGAATCCTAACGAATCTCTTTCTTCTTCTTGTGATCTAATAGGATGTGGACGTTATCTTGGAATCGAAGAACATAAACTTTTCAGCCCTGGGTGCCGGTTCTCAGGGCCTCAACGAATATGCCTTCAAATTTGATTTCTACGCAGACATTGATCCAGATGTAAGTGGTTTCTCTGCAGATGTTGTTGTGCTATATTATCGAGAGTATCTTTTGCAGGAGAGCACCTACAAAGTGACTGATAGCATAGTGGATTTCACGATTGTGAAGGCCGAGAAGGGATGGTGGTCCAGACTGATGAAGCAGCAGCAGAAACCTGCTTGGCTGAAGATAGACTTTCAGAGGTGGCAGAATGAGGAGTGTCTGAACGATGATGATGAGGATGAAAAGGTCAGGGATATCCGAGAGGATTATCCACAGCTGTATAAGAATTTGCAGAAGGAGGAACGTGGATTCTCTAAAGGTATTTTTAATTAATATAAAATTTTAATATTTATTGAATTTTTGTTTGTTTGTTTGTACAGAGGATGGGAGAAAAGTTTATTTGGCGTTTTATAATTTCGGAATGTTTATTGGTTTCATTTACGTGTTCTGCGTCATGGCCACTAGATTCTTAAGGGACGGAGCTGACAGCTACGCCAGCACTTACGAGGCTGTCGGTCCCGCTATGATTGTTCTGCAGATGATGCAGTTCTTGGAGATTATGCATCCACTGTTCGGCTACACCAAAGGAAGCGTTATGACTGCGAGTATGCAGGTGATGGGCAGAGCTCTGGTGCTCTTCGCTTTGATCGATTCGGAGCCGCGCATGCAGACGAAACCGGTTATTTTCTATCTGTTCCTCGTCTGGACTTCAATTGAATTGATCAGGTAAGAAAACAATTGTAACAGCTGTTCTAATAACAACAACTTTCTAACGTTTGCATCCGTAGGTATCCGTATTACATCACGCAGGTGTACAACCAGAACAACGGTTTCCTCACATGGCTCCGTTACACGATCTGGATCCCTCTGTATCCTATGGGTTTCATATGCGAGGGCGTCATCATGCTTCGAAGCATCCCCTATTTCGAAGAAACACAGCAGTTCAGTTTCCAGATGCCCAACAAGTACAATTTCATCTTCAGTTTCCCGCTGCTCCTTCGCGTCTACCTGCTGTTCTTCTTCCTGCCCGGCATCTACGTGCTCATGTCTCACATGTACAAGTTAAGGTGCAAAAAGTTGGGCACCAGGAAGCGTCAGCAGGTCAAGAAGGTGAAGTAAACTCGTCGCAATTTTGATATTATCTTCTCTTTTTTTTTTGTTGATATTATTCGTGTTTTTTCTCTCTCTCTGTGTTTTCACCTCCCAGTTTGCAAACTAGTAATAAATACACGTAGACGTTTTTTAATAAATTGATTTAATACTTAAAAATAGGTTTTATTTATTTATTTTTTTTCAGACATTTCTCACAATAAAAACAAAAGAAAAATAGAAAGTATAGTGAAGTATTTTAAAAAATATAAAATCTAAAAATTTGTTAGATCACTTACACATGTACTCTATAGTTATAGATATCTTACTTGCTGCAAATGCTTATTATTATTATTGCTTTCTTGAGGGGGCGAAAAGAAAGGAAAATTTCCGGACCTGCAGAATATTTGTTCGTTTTTCTCGTATTCGTATTGTTTCTTTTGTAAAAAAACGTTTACAACATTGCGGTCTCTCACCTACCTAATAATCTGCACGATAATTATTAAATCACTAAATTAGTTAATAAAAGTTTAAAAAATGCTCGAAAAAGCAGTGTTTTCACATTTCATTGATTTACTCGAAAACTATACTAGATATAATGAAGCCAATAGATGCATATGAAAGCTGAATGCTTGGGGAATCCAGCAAGTATCGATAT
>NW_017095722.1:0-8104 GCF_001412225.1 Nicrophorus vespilloides
TCCACTAGAAAACAATAACTGGAAGATGAAAGTTGAATATAAAATAATAATTGGAAGATTTAGATCAAGTATCAAAGAAAGAAAAAAAAAATAAAAATTATTTAGATGATAAAAATGCAAGAGTAAATAAAAACTAGGAAATGATAAATCAGTAGAAAATATCAACTAAATGACTAAAATCTAGTATAAAAAAATGACTTATCTATGATAAATGAAATGTAGAAGTTGAAAATTTTGCATAAATTTTCTATTAATGATGCGCAGTGCATCAAAAGAGTACATAGGTTAAATAATCAGAGAGAAACGCAACTTTTGCACATCCGAACGATAAGGTTTCCGATTCGATTTTCGTGCATTTTACTTTGAATCGAATTTTTGGTTTTAATTGAGTTATTTGCAGTTTGCCGAGAGAAACGTGGTTAGGCTTTTGCGTGTTCGTGGGCGGATGGGAAATCCGAATGAAATTTGGAATTGGGCCAAAGGGGGATGATTGAATTCGTGTACTGCTTGCTGCGACGACCAATGGACGATGCACGTTACAAAACTAGTTTCTAATAACACCTGCGTCGGATAATGCGATTTGGGAATCCGATGGGGATATTACATCATCGTCTCAATCTCTCACTCACTCACTCACTCGCACACTCTCTGCCCGATAAGACTTGTTGCCCCCTTGTTTTTTTTTTGGTTGTTGTTGTGTTGTACAACCGAATAACCGACATCCAATCAACCGGATCTCCGAGTCTGATCAATACAGCCAATCCGTTCTTCGAGGAAAAAAAGTAATTCCGACAGACTAAACTAATAATCGTGAAGGATGTAGTCGCAAACAAGCATACAGCATACTATTTTTATATGCTATCTCTAGGCTTAGATAATGTGATGATCATTACAAGTAGTGAGTACATACATACAACAACAACACGAGTAAAAAAAAAGTATACAACATGCATTAGATAATTTTATCGTGTGTTTACAAATTCGAAATGTAAGCTGGTTGCGCGAAACTGTGACCAGCTGATAATGTAGTCACGAATTTCTAGACACGTCGGTGCTCATCATAATCCCGGTTTTTTTTTTAAATTATTTACTTTAAGCACAGTTCGGATTAACAGATTCACTTCACTTTCTTTTTAAAACTTATTTCTGGAAATCTACCACTTTCTAAGATTATGTATGTTAGGTTTTTCAATTAAAGTATTTGTTAATCCTTTAAATTAGTTATCTCAGTTTTGAATTATTTACTTTAAGCAAAGTCCCTCTCAAAGTCTCAAGTAATTAAAACCCTTAAAAATAGTTTAATAAAGTTAATATTATTGTTTATATGTTTATTTTGATTTTTTTAAGTATTTATATGTTTATAAGTAAATCACTCTAAAAGTATGAGTAGTGGTGATATTTTAAAGCCCAAAAACTATAGCTATATAACTTAGAATGCGAAGTATACATAAGAAGTTGTTAAGTTTATAGAATTGAAGTATATTCAAAAATAATCAAAATCGAAGTTTCGAATTTAAAAAAGTAATATTAATTTTCAACATTTTTATGAAAAACTAATGGTATCACATTAAATATTGATTGTACACTTTAAAGCTAATACTACAATGAACTAAGTGTGTATACTACAATAGTTATGATATTAATAGAAAATATGTAATTTCACATGAAATTTGAAGTAAAGAAAAACTATGTAAAAACATAAAATTTCAATGTTTTTATGAAAACCCAATAACTTTAATTGAAATATGAAATATACACTTTAAAGCTAGTACTGTAAGGAATTACATATGTATACTGTAATAGTTGTAGTATTTATAGGAATTGAGTAATTTGAAATACTAAAAAAGTAAGTAGTATGATTAAATTTCAATTTTTTTATGAAATCCCAGTAATTTTACATTCAATATTGATTGTACACTTTAAAGCCAATACTATAGTGAATGAAGTGTGTCTACTATAATAGTTGTGGTATTAATAGAAAATAAGTAATTTGAAATGAAATTTGGAGTAATGAAAAACAATGTAATATAACATTAAATTTCAATAATTTTATGAAACCCCAGTAACTTTAAATTCAATATTGATTGTACACTTTAAAGCTAATACTACAATGAATGAAGTGTGAATAATACAATAGTTATGATATTAATACAAAATATGTAATTTCAAATGAAATTTGGAGTAATGAAAAACAATGTAATAACATTAAATTTCAATATTTTTATGAAAACCCAGTAACTTTAGATTCAATATTGAATGTATACTTCAAAACTAATACTACAATGAATTAAGTATGAATAATACAATAGTTATGATATTAATAGAAAATATGTAATTTCAAATGAGATTTGGAGTAATGAAAAACAATGTAATAACATTAAATTTCAATATTTTTATGAAATTCCAGTAACTTTAGTTTCAATATGGAATATGCACTTTAAAGCTAATGCTGCAATGAATTACATTTGTATACTGAAATAGTTATAGCATTTATAGGAATTGAGTAATTTGAAATACTAAAAAATAAGTAGTATCATTCATTTTCAATATTTTTATAAAATCCCTGTAACCTTAGATTCAATATTGATTGTACACTTTAAAGCTAATACTACAATGAATGAACTGTGTATACTACAATAGTTGTGATATTAATAGAAAATAAGTAATTTCAAGTGAAATTTGAAGTAAAGAATTACACTAAATTTCAATATTTTTATGAAAACCCAGTAATTTTACATTCGATATAGATTGTACACTTTAAAGCTAATACTACAAGGAATTACATTTGTTTACTATAATAGTTGTAGTATTTATAGGAATTGAGTAATGAACATTCAATATTAATTAAATATTTTAAAACTACGAAATATAAAGTGCAATTGGATGAAATACTTATGTAATTTCAAGTAGACCACTCTGAAAACTGATTAGTTTCCTAGAATCACAACAAAATCGCTTATAGATAAATACGTGCTTACAACTAATTCAAAATTTAGATGATAATTTTATGAATTGTATAATTTCAACAACTAAAATAAATTGGCCTCGTTTCGGCCACAGCAGAAGAAACCACACAAATCAAACAAGCCGTTAAACAGATTTAATTAACATTTTTTCTGCCCAATTATTCTAAATATCGTCGATTAGAGGTGTTTCCTATTTGGACGGGAACGAAACGAAATTGAGAACGGTTAATCCATCCGCGGCACCAAGAATTTATTCGGATCAAATCGACTTCCTCTCATTTACAAACAAAACAGCAATAAAGAAAAAAGAGTGTATAGACTACTGCTACATGGAATATAGAACAGTTAGCAATTAATTTTAACGGAATCGAATCTCTCGGAGTTCCAGTTCTTCGACGACTACCAATAATTAGAAAAAAACGAGAAAGAGTAAAGAAACGGTGCATTTTTATATGACGTTAAACGAAATCCAGTTTGTGTTGTGCGATGAAGATGTTCAAGCTCATATTTCGTTTAATGCTAATTTATACACGGAATTTGACATTTTGTGTGTCGTTAATGCATGCGCAAATCTAATTAACTTTAGTTTCTTAATTATGTATTTCTTTTAGATTGTAATCAAGTAGAAGACTTTTTTTTGTTTGGTTTTGTTGTTTTTTTCTTTCTTTCTTAGGCTCACGAAAGTTATCAGGAATCGATACGTCAATGCGCGGCGTGTTTAATTTGCATGTTAATTATGTAATTTGAATTTGCTCCGGCGTGTAATTCGGATCGTGGATACAACAGACGTGTTAGTGCAGGAAGAAGTGAGCGAGAGGATGACGAAGAAGTAAATAGAAGAAGCAAAAAACGAGCGCAAAGTTTAGTTTTCTAATTAAATCCTTGCGAAGAATGCAGTCACGTCCACAGGATGTCCCACATTTTGCAAACACTTTCTTCGTGATTCACACGCAACGGCGCAACGTAATTATTTCGTTGGATGTGCAAAGAGTTGCGATTCAGATTGAGTTTCGCAATCGAATTCTTTCTCTATCTCTACTTTTATGTGCACTCAGGATTAAAGTTTCTTTGTCTACTCCTCCACACGCATCGATATTCCTCATCACTAATACTTTTATTAACACTTTATGCAAGCGGACTTAGTGTAATCTCTCTAAATGACTCCAAGACAATGTAAACTGTCATCTGCACAAAGCAAACATCCTTTTATTTCGACCGTTTACATTGGGATTAACGCTCGCATTGTTCCTCGTTAAACGCAATATAATTCGAACGAGTATATTACATAATAATGCAATAAATCATTAAGTAACACGCGAAAATTTAACAAATTTTTTTTTTTGGTTGGGTTGCAGGAAAATCACCTGTTTCGACGTATTTATTTAATGATTCGTCGAAATCCGGATATTGATAATAAATTGAATTTAATGCGAATTGCGCGATCTATAAATTAATATTCGCAATAATGTTTCGAAACACTTCCACGTTTTAATAACAGCAAATTAATGTTTGGCTTAATGCGCTGCGCTACAATACAGTTCGTGGAATGCATTATTATTATTATTATTATTATTATTATTATTATTATTATTATTATTATTATTATTATTATTATCATTATTACTATTTCCAACTGTGTCTCTTTTACTATTACATTTATGATTATTTATATAACGGATTTAATTATTAGGACATTCAATTAGTAGCAATTATGATATGGAAATGGAGAGAGAAAAATGTGCCAAATTATCCTTTTTTTTTATGGTAATGCGCATGCAAGTTTTATAGTATTCATTACAAATTAAATCTAAAACCAGACTGTGTTGTTTATTGTAAAAAAAAAGTTTAAAATTGCAATTATTTAAGTTAATAGGATTATGTAATGAAAAATGAACACCTGCATCAACACCTGCGTGAACACCTATTACAACACTTATTAATTACCTTTTCCTTTTAAATATTGTTTTTAAACAAAAGTTTACTTAATTTATTTAGAGTATGATAAAACATTTCCATATTCGATAAAAAGTTATAAAAATGTTGATTGGAAATCGTGCATTGGTTATATTACGATGAATATAATATAAATGAGGCGAAAACGCCCGATCTATGACACGATGAATCAACTGCACCTGTGGATCTCAAACGTTATAACAATTCTTATTAGGGCATGGAAATTAGTGCGTTTTGAACACCTGCATAAACGATAGATAAGAAAACAATAGAAATGAGGCGAAAACGCCCGATCTATGACACGATGAATCAACTGCACCTGCGTATCTCAAACGTTTTCTCGGAAACTATAATTTATTATTGTGGTTTTATCCGTTTGGCTGTAATTCATGTTTAAAGTTGAAAAAACGTTCAAAAAAGCAGTGTTTTCACATTTGATTGATTTTCTCGGAAAGTATAAAAGATAGAATGGATCCAAAGGATGCATATAAAAGTTGGATAGTTGGGGAATATATCGAGTATTCATTTATTATTGTGGTTTCATCCGTTTGGCTGTAATTCATGTTTAAAGTTGAAAAACGTTCAAAAAAGCAGTGTTTTCACATTTGATTGATTTTCTCGGAAAGTATAAAAGATAGAATAGACCCAAAGGATGCATATGAAAGCTGGATAGTTGGGGAATGTAGCGAGTATTCATATATTATTGTGGTTTCATCCGTTTGGCTGTAATTCGCGTTTAAAGTTGAAAAAACGTTAAAAAAAAGCAGTGTTTTCACATTTGATTGATTTTCTCGGAAACTATAAAAGTTAGAATGGATCCAAAGGATGCATATGAAAGCTGGATAGTTGGGGAATGTAGCGAGTATTCATTTATTATTGTGGTTTTATCCGTTTGGCTGTAATTCATGTTTAAAGTTGAAATAACGTTGAAAAAATCAGTGTTTTCACATTTTATTGATTTTCTCGGAAACTATAAAAGATACAATGGATCCAAAAGATGCATATGAAAGCTGGATAGTTGGGGAATGTACCGAGTATTCATTTATTATTGTGGTTTTATCCGTTTGGCTGTAATTCATGTTTAAAGTTGAAAAAACGTGCAGAAAAGTAGCAAAGTAGCGAATGTAGCGAGTATTCATATATTATTGTGCGTTTTGCACACCTGCATAAGCAATAGATAAGAAAACAATGGAAATTAGACGAAAATGCCCGATCTACGACCCGATTAATCAACTGCACCTGCGGATGTCAAACGTTATAACAATTCTTATAAGGGCATGAAAATTAGTGCGTTTTGAACACCTGCATAAAAGATAGATAAGTTAACAATGGAAATTAGACGAAAACGCCCGATCTATGACACGATGAATCAACTACACCTGCGGATCTCTAACGTTATAATGATTCTTATTAAGACACGAAAATTATTGCTTTTAAAAATGCGAAGCAACAATCCAATTTGGACACAAAAAAATTAAGAGTTTTGTTTCAAAGTTATTGATTATTTTTTTGTTGAAAAACAAAACTATTGTTAAATAACAAATTTGATAATTAAAAATGGAAAGTATACATTTTTTTTTTTAAATTATATTTTTAGTAATTCTTTCGTGTCAGTTTAAAAACCTCTGAATTAATATAAACAAAACTATTAAAACTTTTTTGTGAAATTTCTTTAATTACTAATTGCCTCGTCTTTTTATTGAAATAGAATAAATATATTAATAAGAAAAGTTTAAATATTGATGACTTGTTAAAGCGTTTACTGTGACGTTCTGAGAGTTTATCTGAAAATGTGCTGATCGAACGTACACGCGATTCACGAAATATCATCAAATGAATGAAATTTTTGCGATAAACGTGTAAAAAGCAGCACGTTTATCGACGTTAAAAACGAAACATCGATACTTCTCTCTCTCTCTCATACTCTGGAGCTCTTAGATGTAACAGCAAAAAACGCTCATTGCTAAATGGCATGGGGTTGGAAATCCCCCTCGGAGGTGTTCCATTTTCAGCAAACGGAAATCGGATCCTGCTTGATCCTAAAAAAAGAAATTTTAGATCGTAAATCATCAATTACATCTTTATTACTCCAATATATATTTTTCTTAATTGATTTATATATAGAAGATATCAATTTTTCTTTCAATTTCTTATACTTATATAAAAGTTTATTTTTAAACTAAAAGAAAAATATTACTATATATAAATTAATAATGTAAATAAGAAAAATAAGATTGGAAACGTTAAGCAAGTCCTCTTGGGAAGTATACACGAGTTGGAAATTGTTTTGCCAACTCGATCTGAAGTAAATGAAATGTCTAAACAATAACGGTTTGTTCAATTTTTTAGTTGATAAAATAAAAGGTTAGAAAATTTAAGCAATTTCTCGTGAATTTGGATTGGAAATAATTTGATCAAATTGTGCAAATGATTTTCTAAATATAGCAATTTGCTCAACACTTTAGTTGATTTACTTTCATAAATTTCTTTAAAAAAATATTATTAACTAGTTACTAAATACTTAATAGAAAATTGTAAAAGTGAAAAAACTCCTCTTGGTGATTTTACTTGGATTGGAAATAATTTCGTCAAATCGTGCAAAAACAACGATTTGCTTAACACTTTTAATTCCATAAAAATATTATTAACTAAACAGCTTGTAACTTGATAATTAAAATAATATTGTAAAAGTTAAGCATCTCCTCATGGGGATAGAACTTGGATTGGAAATTATTTTAGTAAAATCGTTAAAATAAATGATTTTCTAAAAATAAGAAAACTTTAGTTTCATAAATATTGCATAAATTGTTGTAAAATATACTAATAACTAAAAGTATCTAGTTGATTTGAGATTTCAAGGTAAATAGTAAAAGTTAAGCAACGTTTCTTGGGAATTGTATTTGGATTAGAAAGCAATTTTATGAAACATGATGATAAAACTTAAGCTCACTTACGATTATAGAGAAAGGTTACAAGTCTTAACAGAATCTAAATATCTTTAATTAATTGAAATTGTTTCGCCTTCGAATTCGTCTAGTAATATGAATGATTTTCTAAAAATAAGAATTTTCTAAACACTTTAGTTTTATAAATATTGCATAAATTGTTTAAAAATATACTAATAACTAAAAGTATCTAGTTGATTTGAGATATAAAGGTAAATAGTAAAAGTTAAGCAACGTTTT
>NW_017095723.1:0-11657 GCF_001412225.1 Nicrophorus vespilloides
AACGAATGTTTAAAAGATCTATTGACAGTTGACAATTGACAGCCATCTGTTGATTATAATTCTGAATTAGTTTCTAATGTCAAATGTCATTTAATTTATAATATCAATATAAATTTGTAAAATAATATTTGATTAAATAATTGAATATATTAGATATAAACGTAATCCATATTGAATTCTTTTATATAATTCTATTAATATAATTAACGTACATATTAGTAATGTACAATTGATATAATAATAAAATAATGAATAAATTGCATTATCTGTTATCTCATTACATTCCTACGTTGCGCACGTGGATCCTTAGTCCGGTCCTGTTAATTTAAACCATGTGTCTCGCTGAAGCAGCGTTGAACCAGCTTAGCGCAAGTTCTCTTTTTTTTTTTCCAAATACTATGTATAAGCACTTACCGATGGAATTTTCCATTCAATCTTTCGTACTACCACGACGCATTGGCGTGCGCACTGAAATTGCCCAACCGTTCGTAAATAGACCATACGAATAGACCATACAGCAAGAAGAAGTAAATAAAAAAGCGTAATGTTTACGATAAACACAAGTTTCCCTGCAAATTTTCATTGACTTGTTAAAAATAGAATCTCATTCACGTTCTAATAAGCTATAAAAAATGTAAATAATATTTTCAATAAACAGTCAGTTTATATTTAGATGTTTCAATTTAGGAAATGTTCACAATTCGATGAATTTATATATTTTTTAGATGCAAACTTAAATCAAGTAAATTTGAAAAAAAAATCAACTTATTAAATTCAGTGTAATCTAATTTGTGAATATTTTTACTTGAAAGTGAACGGAGATAATTTCTTTTTTATTGGAGTCAATAAAATAAATAATTACTAATTCTGCCAAAGTCTATAGTACAATTACTTTTTTTTTATTAATATTGTAACACAGTTATCCTACCAATTTCTAAAAATCTCTAAAGTTGACTTATTAAGCTGCTAAAGATGCTTAAAAGCGTTATTCTTTTTGTTTTGTTTTAGAATCTATAACAGTAATTAATGACATTTAATTAAAGAAGTTTTCTTTATCTCAGTATGTTATGACAGAGAAGTTATAACTTCTTATAACTTGTTAAAAAATAGAATTATATCACAATAAACAGTCAGTTTATATGTAAGTTTATTAATAATTCGATGAATTTATACATTTTTTTAGATGTAAAATTAAATCTAGTAAATTTGATATAAATTTCAAATTCCCAGTAACCAAAATGCTAAAAATGAACGGAGATAATATTATATAATTTTTTTTTATTGGAGTCAATAAAATAAATAATTACTAATTCTACCAAAGTCCAAAGTACAATTACTGTTTTTTTTATTAATATTGTAGCACAGTTTTCCTACCAATTTCTAAAAATATCTCAAGTTGGCCTGTTAAGTTGCGTTCTTTTTTTTGTTTTGTTTTAGAATCTATAACAGTAATTAATGACATTTAATTAAAGAAGTTTTCTTTATCTCAGTATGTTATGACAGAGAAGTTATAACTTCTTATAACTTGTTAAAAAATAGAATTATATCACAATAAACAGTCAGTTTATATGTAAGTTTATTAATAATTCGATGAATTTATACATTTTTTAGATGCAAAATTAAATCTAGTAAATTCTATATAAATTTCAAATTCCCAGTAACCACAATGTTAAAAATGAACTGAGATAATATTATATATATATTTTTGATTGGAGTCAATAAAATAAATAATTACTAATTCTGCCAAAGTCCACGGTACAATTACTTTTGTTATTATTATTGTAGCACAGTTTTCCTACCGATTTCTAAAAATATCTAAAGTTGGCTTGTGAAGCTGCTAAAAAGCGTTTTTCTTTTTGTTTTATTTTAGAATCTATAACAGTAATTAATGACAGTTAATTATATAAGTATTTTGTTTTTTTTTATCTTAGTATGTTATAACTTCTTATAACTTGTAAAAAAATAGAATTATATCACAATAAACAGTCAGTTTATATTTAGAATGTTTCAATTTAAGAAATTTAAGTTCCCAGTAACCAAAATCATATATTTTTTTTGATTGGAGTCAATAAAATAAATTATTACTAATTCTGCAAGTCCAAAGTACAATTATTTTTGTTAATAGTATTATAAAAATTGGTTATCATTAATAAATCTATTATTATTTGTCATATTGGAATTTGGACTGGAGTTAATAATTTAAAAAGAAATGTATTCAATAAAATGATTCAGAATTTCGGATAGTTTAAGTCATATTTCATAGTTTTATTAATTAAACAAGTTGTTTTGCGGATTTCAATTAAATGGGTGATTTTTAAACTATCGACAATTCTAGAAAACTGTAATGCATAATATTGATATGTATTTCATTTATTTAATAAATATAAGTTATTCTTGAAAGTATGATATTTTTTTTATTCAATTTTAATTATAAAAACAGTTAAAAATTGTTATTGAACACGTAACAATCTATATTTGTCGTATGAAATAATTGATTGTATAATTTCATATTCAATAAGATTACATAGTTAGAATGAATAACCGCAGTTGTGATCAAATTTAGACATTTGAACATAAAGATATGCATAAACATTACATGAATCATTATATGATTGTTATACAACAGCAGAACTGATTTGATTCGAATCGTGGTGATCCACCTACAATATGAAATACTTCAGGCGTGACCAATTCCTACAAAGATTTGCCCTCTTACTACAATATCTTTGGATTGAATATCTGAATTTTCGTGGTAAGCGCAATTCGCGGCCGTTTTCAAAACCGGAGCAGAACAATTTTAGATGTGCAATATATATATTCAGAGTAGTAGGCTGCAAATAGAATTCACTGTCTCCATTCCAATTGGACGTCATTGTACTTGGCCGTCCATCATTACAAAAGAACCAAAACCATTTATGCATTCCGATCGCGCCATAAACATGTGCATGTTAATGGCCCTCTCCGACGTTTCTTCGCTTTTTCTTCTTCTTCCCCTCTCTCTCTCACTCTTCTTTCATTGTTTCTGCTCCATCCAGTGTTCGTGTATGCGTTTTACGTTCATCAATATTCGATGTTTGTCCGGAACGATTTTGACCAGTTCGCAGATTCGAAAAATGTCAGACTACATCTGTCGCCATCTAACATGATTTACGTAAACGTTATTGACGTAAAAACATGTAGAGTTGCATAAGTAGTTAATTGTCAAGCGCCATCTAGAGAAATCTACTTGAACCACAGCACAATTCGTGCGACAGGTTATGCATACTTCATCATAGGAAACACCATTTTGTTAACAAAATTAAGGAAATGGACTCTCCATCATTAATTTTTATATTGTTTATGAAATATTATTTTCTTTAATTTTTTTTCATCATCTTTCATCACAAATTATTATTCAATTATAGAAGTTAATTAAAGAATTTTATATATATATTTATTGGGTCTATATCTCAAGCCCGACAACCGAAAGACCGTCTATTAAAATCCCGACAATCATAATCCCGACTGTATCGAAATCCCGACGTTCGAAAACCCCGACTATATCAAAATCTCGACAACCATAATCCCGACTATATCAAAATTCCGACTATATTAAAATCCCGACAACCATAATCCCGAATATATCAAAAATTACAATAACATTTTTAAATTATTTCGGAGCGTAGTCACCTTGTGCTACACTTTTATTATTAATAACAATAAATTATTTCGAAGCGTAGTCACCTTGTGCTACACTTTTATTATTAATAACAATAAATTATTATTAATTTATTTGAATTTGTTGAATTATTCATAATAAACCTTAACATTATGAAATAATCTCAAATACAATTAGATTACTAATTGTTATTATTTCTCCGACATAATTTAAAAATGTTATTGTAGACATTTTCGATATAGTCGGGATTTTGATACAGTCGGGATTATTGTTGTCGGGATTTTAATATAGTCGGGATTATGGTTGTCGGGATTTTAATATAGTCGGGATTTTGATATAGTTGGGATTATGGTTGTCGGGATTTCGAACGTCGGCAATTTGATTGACGATATTTCAGTTGTCGGGCTTGCGATTGCCACCGATATTTATTTGAAATAACTTCTGATTTTATTACACGCACGTATATATTATATTTTTCTAGCAAATTTTCATCATCATTACATTAAACATTTTGACAGTTGATATCTCAATCAACAGGGACAGATTTTGTTTCTTACTATGTTTTCTGACAGCTGTTAAGAAACATGACAGTAATGACAGTGATTTTTTGTAGAACAGTTTCTAAAAATATCTTAAGTTGGCACATAATTGACAAGATACCAAGAGGCTACGTTGTTTTGTATTTTTTCAGAAGCTATGAAAGTAATTAATGACAGTATGCACTTTGTTTTTTTGAAAGGTTAATATTTCAGTAAATAATGACATTATTCAATTCTTTTTTTTTGTCAAGTATATGTCAAATGTCAAATTTCATTTTGATTTTTTCCTGTAATTATTTCTATAAATTACATTAGTCACTAGCTAATTAGTGTACTAAATTTTCTTATTAATTTAATCTTATAATTGAATTTTATTAAATAATTATTTTCAAATGAAGAAAAGTTCTTAATTGCAAATAAACGATTATTAATTTGAAAATTGTTGAAATAGTAAACATACATTTGTGAAGCAATTACTAAGATAATGGATGAATTTAGACTAATTGCAATTATTAGTTTGTTGATTTGGAATTTTACAGTAATCGAAGTAGTTTAATTGCAAGGTGAAAGATATGATCCAACTTATTGTTTTCAACTAAAACAACAACAAATAATAAAACGTTTAAGATAATAAATGTAATTAATAAAATTTCCTAAAAAATATAATAATTAATAACTAGAAATTATAGATCAAACCAATAAGAATCTTAATGAGAAATTAGAAAAAAAATCAAGAAAATAAAAAAGTATTTATATATTAAATTTTCAAGAAGATTTTGTAAAATTATAATTTTCTTACAATAGCTACAAAATTTCATAATAATTCAAGAAGATTTACATTAGTTTCAGAATTAGAATTTGAAAATGTAAAAATTAACCAATTTTGTTATAAGATTATTGTTTCATAATTATTATTGAAAAACCCTAAATTTTTAAGTGCTTGAAAATGAGACAATTTTTTTGTTGCAATCTACAAGTAATAGCATTTAATTAATGTGAATAAAAATTTAGTGTGTCTCGATTTGAAAAAAAAATCAAATTTTGAGTGAATTCTGCTTGAAAAATTCGAGAAATTATATATTGAGATGCAGGAGAATTTACATCAATTTCAGAATTATGATTTGAAAATGTTTACAGATGAAAATAAGAAATTTTTACTAGCATTTATTTAATGTTTCATAATTACGATTTGATAATTTTCAATTATATTGTTGAAAAATTCGTGATATTCGGATTTTCAATTCTGCAATTTGCAAATAATAACATTTACTTAATGTAATGCAAGAGATTTTACTTTAGTTTTATGATTACAATTTGAAAATTGTATTTTTAATGAAGTGTAATAATTTTATTGTCATTACATTATGTAATACAAATGTAAAGTCATTAGTTTTTGAATTATACTTTGAAAATATCTATAATTTTGAATTTCTATAATTGTTTGAAAATGTGGTAACGTGTAAGCTTTTACAATTATTCTGTTGACAATGTTGGAATAACAAATAATAAGTAAATTTGAAAAGGGTGATAGCATTTTTTTTCTTATTCATATCAACAGCAATTAGAGTTAAGAACTAATTACAAAGAAATATACTGCAGTACTTGTTGTAGCCTCAATTAAATGAGTATATTTGTTTAAAATAATTAGTTGAAAATAATAACAGGAAGATAAAGCTAGTATAAATATACTTGCAGAAAAAGCAGCAATTCAAATATAATTGTAAAAATGTTCAAGAAGCTTTTATACATTTTAGTTATTCACCATTCGGTGAGAGCTTACGATGAAGCCACGATTCTCTACTTCGAAAATCTTATTAACTCAACAATCAATGAAACCGCAAATTATGTAATTCCTACGTCTTCTGAAGAGTTCAGAGGGAATTATTATTGTTCCAAAGATGCTAAAGGTATCAGTTTGATTTAATTTTGTATATAAATTTTAACGGTTTAAATTGTAGATTTTGGGTCTTATGATTTCATCATCGTTGGTTCCGGATCGACGGGTGCAACTTTGGCAGCTCGTTTGGCCGAAGAGGAAAAGTTTAAGATTTTGTTGATCGAAGCTGGAGGCGCCGAGAACAACTTCACGGATATTCCTGGTCTTTACTTTTACAGCAGATTTACTGATTACAATTGGGGATATTTCAGCGTTCCTCAAGAACATGCCTGTTTAGGTAAAATAATCTTTTATTAATTAGTCAATTAACAAAATATTTATGTTAATTCAGGTATGAAGGATAGGCGATGCCCGTTTCCAAGAGGTAAAGCTGTTGGTGGTACAACTGTGATTAACGGTTTGATTGATAGTAGAGGGAATCGAGATGATTTCGATACTTGGAATCAACTAGTAAACGGTTCTTGGTCTTACGAAGAAGTTTTACCTTATTTCAAGAAAATAGAAGACTCTCACATCGATGGTGATCCGGGTTATCATGGAGAAGATGGACCTTTTCCGGTTTACTACCATAATCCGATAAGTCCTCAAGTTGATGCTTATTTGGGCGCTAACGAGGAGTTAGGGTATAAAGTTTTGGATTTCAATGGAGCTCACCAGATTGGAGTCTCGAGGAATCAGTTGAATAACATCAAAGGAAGACGTGTGTCCACGGCGAAAGCGTATTTAGACCCAGCGAGAAAGTATAGTAATTTGAAGATTGTTGACAAGGCTTATGTAACTCGCGTTTTGATTGATGATAAAACGGCTTACGGAGTTGAGTTCATGCTGAATGGAGAGAAAACTATAGCTAAAGTTGAGAAGGAAGTTATTGTATCTGGAGGCGTTATAGCGTCTCCATTTATCTTGATGCATTCTGGTATTGGGCCTAAATTGGAATTAGAGAAATACAATATTCCTGTTGTGAAAGATCTCCCAGTTGGAAGCAACTTGCATGATCACCCAACTTTCTACGGTCTCTCCTTCAGGACTAATTTCAATCAACCCAAATACACGCAAAGGGAATACATTGAGCAATACTTGGATGGTAAAGGCGATTTCACTATAGCTGCTAATCTACAAGGAATTGGTTATTACCAAAGCAAGCATATGCAAATTCCCGGTCTTCCAGATATAGAATTTCTCATTTCACCATCAGGCATGGAAAATGCGGCAAGCCAAGAATCTTTCCATCTGACAGACGAAACCTTTCAAGCCGTTTGGGGTAACCTGAACAGAGTCACGGATTTCTTGATGTACGTAGTTTTATTGAAGCCAAAATCTATTGGATATGTAACGATTAAATCGAACGACCCTTTCGATTTTCCAATTATCGACCCGAAATTCTTGTCCGATGCGGAGAACGTTGATATAGACGCGATTTACGAAGCTACCGAATATCTGCTGAGTCTTTTGAAAACTGATCATTATAAGAAGTTGAATGTAACATTGATCAAAGTTGTATTTGAAGCTTGCAAAGATACGGAATATTTATCTAAAGAGTATTGGTATTGCACTATACGGCAGATAACGATGAACGTTTATCATCCAGTTGGGACTTGCAAGATGGATTTGGAGAGACACGGAGGAATCGTGAATAAAGATTTGAAGGTTTATGGGGTGAAGAGGTTGAGGGTTGCCGATGGAAGTGTTTTACCTTTCTCTTTGTCCGGACATCCTAGCATGGCTTCCATTATGATAGGAGAGAAGTTATCTGATATGCTTAAAAAACAATACATGGCTTGAATCTTCCCAGTCACATATCCATGACATTAATTATAGTTAGTTGTATAGATAAATAGTTAAATTATATAGTTAGATATGGTGTTCCAATAAGATCGACGACTTTAAATTTCGTGTCATCTTTTGTCTCTATACAGATGTAATAGTATATTTAGAGTTCTTCAATAAATGAGATTATTGAATCCGTAATCACCTGTATTATATGTAACCTTGTAACCTGTGTGTCCTTTATTTCTAAGAGCACTTAAGCGGAGAATACTGAAACTGTGCAGTGTACAAACCAAATTAGTAGATTGGAGACGCAAAAGAAGAGATTATTGGTAATTATAAACGTCATATTTGAAAAACTATATAAAATTTTTATTACGCCAAAAATGAACATAATTTATGATTTTTTTCCTTATTGAAAATGCTTAAAGATATTTACATAAAATATAAATTATACACAAAATATAAACACATTTTGTTTATGGTTTGACAGTGACAGTCTTTTCGCAATATTGGTTCTTAGGTTGAGAAACTAGGATATAAAAGATTAAATTAGTCAAGATTTGGATGATCTTTTGACATTAATCAAAGCAATAAATAAATTATTTCAAATTTATAAAAAAAACTTGATATATATATAAATTCGTATTGAATAACTTATTCAAAATATTTCTTGCAAAGTTAGCGACAAAATTTAAAAAATGTATATTAAAAATATTTCCTGAAATTTTATATTGTATATATAATTTAAATATGAATTTAAAATATTTGGAATTTAATTAAATTTATAAATATTTTTTTATTGAATTAATAGTATAAAATTTATTAAAAACTAACTAAACATTTTCTTAGATACTTTAGCAATAGTGGAGCAAGATCAGATGTAATGGATGAATAAGTAGATTTAATATGTATATTAAGTTGTCTAACAGCTATAGAAGTTTTGGAGTTACCATGGAAAAATATAGTATCGTATGTAAGATGCAAGTAATGTTGCATAAACCTATAAAAACTGGGTCTATATTGCTAGCCTGATAACCGAAAGACCGTCTATTGAAATCCCGACGCTTGAAATGACTATGTCAGAATCTCGACTACCATAATCCCGACTATATCAAAATCCCGACTATATAGAAATCCCGACTACCATAAAAATGTTATTGTAGAAATTTATAATAATAAAAGACACGATTTCGATATACTCGTGATTTCGATATAGTCGGAATTTTGATATAGTCGGGATTTCGATATAGTCGGGATTTTGATTGTCGGGATTATGGTAGTCGGGATTTCAAACGTCGGAACTCTAATACAGTCGGGATTTAGAGCCAGCCGGGATTTCGAACGTCGGGATTTTGATACACTCGAGATTTCGAACGTCGGGATTTAGATATAGTCGGGATTTTGAGCCAGCCGGGATTTCGGTTGTCGGGCTTGATATTGCCACCGATAAAAACTATAAAATACATTCAAAATTATTACGAAAATTACTTTGGAATAAGTAAATAAGTATTTTTTTGAAGATTATAGAATTTTTCAATATACAAAAATCTTGACGCAAAAAGCAAAATTTAAATCAGTTTCTAAACATGTTTTCTGTTCCCCAAGGAAGTGTACTTGACCCTATTAATTATCTTATATAGGAAATAAAATCTATTGATTCTAATCAAATCAAATCAAACAATACATACAAATTGCAAAATTAATAATAATAATTAGAAATTTTCTTAATCGATTTATTGGTTCCTCAAGGAATTGTACTTGTATCTATCAATTATCTAGTAAACAAATCAGATTTACCAATATCAATAAAATCAGACAAAATAATTGCAACATTTTTTGATAACACAAAAAATAATGATTATGAAAAAAAAAATAAAATAATTATTAGTTAGAAACAAATATTAATTAATTAGAACATTTACTTATTATTATCAAAAATTAATCCAACAATTTGTGTTTATTACTATAAAACGGGACAAAAAGACCTATAGCCTTTTGCAGCAGTTGATTTGTTGTTTGTTTTTGTGTGAAGTATTTATTTTTTTAATTTTATAAGTTATTGTTGCAATAAATATTATTATTAATATTTTTACTATAAATCAATTATTAAATAATATACATCAGCGTTTCTCAACCTATGGCTCGTGTCAATTTATAAAATGACAGCTGTCACCTTATGTCAAAGCGAGGAACCGGTGTAATACTAATAGCATTTGAATTGCAGTACAACTTCAGACAAATATGTTGGGTCAGTCCCGAAATAACAGCTGTAAACTTATGTCAAAGCGTGGAACTGGTGAAATACTAATAGCATTTAAATTGCAGTACAACTACAAACAAATATGTTGGGTCAATCGCAAAAAGACAGCTATCACCTTATGTCAAAGCGAGGAACTGGTGTAATGCTAATAGCATTTGGAATTGCAGTACAACTACAGACAAATATGTTGGGTGAATCGCGAAATAACAGCTGTCAACTTATGTTAAAGCGAGAAACTAGTGAAATACTAACAGCATTTGAATTGCAGTACAACTACAGACAAATAAGTTGAGTCAATCGCGAAATGACAGCTGTCAACTTATATCAAAGCAAGGAACTGGTGAAATACTAATAGCATTTGAATTGCAGTACAACTACAGACAAATATGTTGGGTCAATCGCAAAATGACAGCTATCACCTTATGTCAAAGCGAGGAACTGGTGTAATGCTAATAGCATTTGAATTGCAGTACAACTACAGATAAATATGTTGGGTCTACCTCGAAATGACAGCTGTCACCTTATGTCAAAGCGTGGAACTGGTGAAATACTAATAACATTTGAATTGCAATACAACTACAGACAAATTTGTTGGGTCAATTGCGAAATGACAGATGTCAACTTATGTCAAAGCGAGGAACTGGTGAAATACTAATAGCATTTTAATTGCAGTACAACTACAAACAAATATGTTAAGCGGAAAATAAGTCGAGAAACGGTATTATATAATATAATAAAAACATATATAAATTGGATTCATTTAATTATGTAACAATGATTACTATGGAATTTTTATCATGTGTTGACACGAATCGTTGAGATGATCGAAAACACGCTATTTTTATTATATAAATAATTGTTTTGTTTTCTTTATGATGGTTAGTGAAGATTACATTATTGGGAAATACAAAAATAAGTTTATAAAAGAAAATAATATTTAATTACATCAAACGTGTTTATTTTTTTGAGATTTTCAGTATTTTTGATATTTTTAACACAATTTTATTATAGTTTTAGATGGATTTTTAGTATTTGTTCAATTTAAAAATTGTAAATAAGTACTTAAAACTTGACTTTCTAACAAATACAAATATTTTTACATATTTGCAAATTTAAAACTGTGTGAATTTTGGGATTAACAATTTGATAGGCAACCAACAAAGCTTTGTTTTCAATTTCACGTCCTACTTAATACAATTATTATTAACATTGTTAGTAAATCATGTCATAATTCGCTTGAACTAATTATTAATTTAAAATGAACTACAAGTTTAGATCATCTATATAAATTATCTCACATACACATAATAATAATTATTAATACAAATTTCAACTTACCTTATACAATTATCAATATAAATCACTTATTTTTCATTTGATTCAATAAAAATTTATTCAACACGTCAACTCTGAAGACGTGTTTCGTCACAGTGATCCACTTGGTTTGAAGTGCGCACTTAAAGTGAACTGCAAAATAGTTGATCGAAATTTTATTCCGATGGCCACGAACGATTGCAGAATTTTTGTTACTCT
>NW_017095724.1:0-9081 GCF_001412225.1 Nicrophorus vespilloides
GGTTAATTTTATGACAGGTGTCGAAAATCAACATTTTCAGTTCATTCTTACAATTTATTTACTTATTGCCAACTGTGAAGAAAAATAAAGAAATTTGATGATTTATAAAATATTTTATAAAAATTGCAAATGACAGATTTTTTTTAAATAGGTTAATTTTCTGATAGTTGTTGACAGTTTCTTTATAATTATCAACTTTAATTTGTTATTTTGAACTTTATAATCCGGATGTTAGTTAGTTAAAACGAATGAACAGAAGATCAAAATAAAGCGAATCATCATCATCCGGCATGCAAATATTGTCATACAATGCTTATATATATATAAATATTTTTACGTTGCGCCGTTGCCAAGTTGTAATTCCCGTGTGTAGAAACGCATAAACAAAACTAAATTTAGCGCTCGAAAGTTTCCCGGAAGGAAAACAAGGAAACATTATAAAAAAAAACACGATTTCTCCTTTTGTTCTTCGGATGTTTTCCGGTTGGATCAAAGAGCACCGTGTTTTCTTATTTTGTTTGTTTTTTTTGGGTTGTTTTTGTTGTTGTGCGTGTATGAAAATGCGCTTCTAATGCATCTGGAATGTGGACAATTTTATTACGTGTCGTTTCGTCGCGTGTGGCGCGTTGTGATCTACTTATATAAAAGTGAAACGCCGGCGCCTGGCCTTTCTATATTTAGCACCGGCGGTTTTTAAACGCGCAACGCACACTCCGCGACTGCAAACATTCGTACATACGTACACAGAGACAATAACGGTAAACAATATAAATAAGAAAGGGAGAAAACGCGCCACTTGGCAACATCGGAGCAAACGGCCTCCCGCTTTGCGAAGATGGAAATATTATTATTATGCCTTGGCGATGATGATAATTGGAGCGACCGATTAAAAGGCTATGACCATTAATCAATGTCGTGGCTTAGTCAAAACTGAGCTGAGATATAGAGTGGAAAAATAATATAAAAAGACCTTCGGTACTCGATTACATTTAATTTCATACACTCCACGTTACGCATATATTTAGATAAGAAGTGAGATGTTGTCTAGGCGACAATTCCCGGTGATCCAAAGAAGAAAATCAAATTACAAACGCTCAGTCATAGCAATCATAACACGATAATGCGAAGAAACATACATAAACAAATTGGACAAAGCGAACATCGAATTACAATTACATGCAATTAGATATAGCCTGACTAATTGGAATGACAATAGAAACTTGGCATTGCTGCACACAATCAAGTGACTCATTCGGTTTATAAACGTTTATATCTAGTTTATAGACAGCTGAAACAAAATACAACTGTATTACATTACACGTGAATGTGCCAATTACCAAAAACATAAAATTTGACAAGCTAACCTAAAATAATGACATTTGTGAATTGTCAAAAATTACATTTGTACATTATTTAACCAAGAACAATTTGAATAAAATCTTTGTAAATATTTAACGAAAAGTAGTTATCAACCTATAAATGACATTTGACAACCTGACGTAAAACAATGACAGTTGTAAATTATTTTATGGTTATAAGATTTTCTATATTAATCAATTAATTAATTAATCTTGATATTATGCAAGTTTATTAAAAAAAACGTTGTTAATTGGATTTTCATAAATATTCAGTGCACGAGAAATGAAGACAAATTGGGAGAGGTGGCAACGTGTCACGGAAATATTTGTAATTAATTGGAATAAATAATTCATAATTAAAATAGTGTAATAGGGAAACATTTGTTTCGAGCCTATATTTCAGCTGAGAACTCAATTTGCGGCATGTAAATGCACGCAATCATCGCCGATGCTTAGCGTAATTGGTAAATGTGTTGAAAACACGGTATTTCCAGTCAAGAAGGAAACGGTAATTAACTTAAATTCGATGTTCGTACAGGTGAATTCCTTGTCAATAACATAATAATTATAATCTAGATTGGAACGGTAGATGACAGCGAATTAAGTATTGACAGCTTTGATTGGACTGGTTTAGAAAATTATCATGAAAAAAAAAACAGTATAACAGGAAGTATTAGATTATGTATAGTGGATGATGACAGGTTGATTTGACGTTAATTGACATTTCCTTATCAAAAGTTAAGTTGTCTTTATTTATAATTTTTGTCTAAATAAATTACACGCGAGGTTTATTGATGAAACGTCAAATAAAAATGAAAACAATTGTTTGAATTTAAAGTCATGAACTTGATTAGAAAATTATTATAAAAAAAAGTATAAGATGATGACAGGTTGATTCTGAAACTACCAATTGTTATTTGAGTTTAAGTTGTCAATTTTTTTGTCAATGTCAACTTTATCAAAAATTTACTGTTCATATTGATAATGGAAATATTTTGAATTGTAAAGTGTGGTTAGAGATTTGACAAGTGACAGATGTCAGGACAATGAAAATTATTGTTTCAATATGGAATTTGACAAGTGACAGATGATAGAGCTGTGAAAATGCGTGTTGGCAATCATGTTTTCATCGCGTATGTAACAGTACATTGTTTTTTGGAAATGGTTTAGAAAATTATCATGAAAAAAAAAACAGTATAACAGGAAGTATTAGATTATGTATAGTGGATGATGACAGGTTGATTTGACGTTAATTGACATTTCCTTATCAAAAGTTAAGTTGTCTTTATTTATAATTTTTGTCTACATAAACACGCGACGTTTATTGATGAAACGTCAAATAAAAATAATTGTTTGAATTTAAAGTCATGAACTTGATTAGAAAATTATTATAAAAAAAAGTATAAGATAATGACAGGTTGATTCTGAAGCTACCAATTGTTATTTGACGTTAAGTTGTCAATTTTTTTGTCAATGTCAACTTTATCAAAAATTTACTGTTCATATTGATAATGGAAATATTTTTTTTAATTGTAAAGTGTGGTTAGAGATTTGACAAGTGACAGATGTCAGGACAATGAAAATTATTGTTGGTATCGTTTTCTACATGGAATTTGACAAGTGACAGATGATAGAGCTGTGAAAATGCGTGTTGGCAATCATGTTTTCATCGCGTATGTAACAGTACATTGTTTCGGTATCAAGGAATTGATGAAGGTATTCGAGGAACGTAACAGCAGCATGTAGCGAGCGACGTTTTCGAAACTGTTTTCTGCTTGATAATATGCGTATGAATGTATCAATTCGTAGGCATACGGAATGATATGACCACAATGTGGAATTGCTATGCGATTCAAGTCTCGATCGTCCGTCGCGCTTCTTCAAGGAAGAACCTCCTCTACCTCTCCACTTCTCTCTTCGCATGGAAATGCCGAAACAGACGACACTTGTCACATGCCAAATACCGAAAAGTCTTCAAGCTCGATGAAGCCTTTTCAATTTTCGTTCCATGAAAATCGTTTCGCAACGAGTTCAAAGTTTATAATCGCAAACAAGAACTATCTAGTTGAGATAGTGTCGTGCGCTGGGATAGATAAAGCCGCCTCCTTACTTGTACGTGCGTTTATATATGTATAAATGTTTTCGAAACGCTTGGCTGTTGAATAATAAATAACAAATACGAGATTACAGCGTAAATAGTCGAATAAGTTAATAGATTTAATTCAATAAATAATATGAAATAAATAAAATTTTCTATTTGGGTCAATTCCGTTGTTGATACGTAACTGTTTCTATTTTTTTTTACTTCTTAGTCGGAAGAAATATTTGTGGTGATATTAAAGAGGAAATCATTAACGAAATTTGATATAATGATTAGATTTTTATTAGGATTTAATGTTTCCGGAACACGTGTTTAGTTTTTTTGTAAATAACCCAAATTATCTAATTAAACAAATTTTTCATTCAAAAGATTGTAGTTTTTTTTTATATAACATTAAAAAACCAGTAAATTCTGAATAAAAAAACTTACTTGGGAACAAATTACATCATTTTTAACATGCTCAAAGTGAGTCAACTTTTGAATCATTGATATTTCTATCAAATTAAAGTATAAAATTATCTCAGGAATAAACTCATTTCAAACTTTAGAATGATAACCATAAAAAAAAATTATGTAAAGTGAACTACTATACGTGTATCAATGATTACTTGTAAATGTTAGTTATTATTCTTTAGGTACTGTTTAAATTGAGTCAACTTTTTAATGAAGATAATACTTGCTCTGGAAAAAGTTCAGAATGATGTTTGAAATAATCTTGAATGATGTAGGAACAAATTTCAATTTGTAATTTGTATTATTTGTTTTGAGGAGTCAACATTTGATTTATTTAATTGTGTATTCTGGAACGACTTCAGGAGAGTGATTCGAGTAAATTCGAATGACCTAGGTAGAATTTCCATTCGTAATTATTGTGTTTCGCAGATGGTGCGGTCTGTGATTGTCCCAGAATCGGTTCATCCAGACCCCCATCATCTCATCATCATCATCATCCACAACCACTCGAGATCTCTGCAGAGCGCCGCAATTATCCTAGCACACAGCATCCTGTGATTTAAATTCCGGTCCTCGAGCACCGGCATAATGACACGAAAAATGCACGTCATTACAGCGCCGTTTCCCTTTTCAGAAACGGCATTCGATGATGGGATAAACACGCGGTTCCGACGTTGTTATTAAGCAATTTCAGTTGGGTGGATTCTAATTGCGCCACTAAGAAGGAGGTCGGATATAGTGAAAGAAAGTGTGAGAGAGAGATGAAGAATAAGGGCTCACCGCTTGTGTAAAATTGTGTACCGGTTTTTCGGAATTAGCCCGTCTCTGCCTACTTTTTTTTTTATAAAAATTTTTCTTTGTTCTCCTCTTTTTTTTCTTCTCCTCCTTCTTTTTGGGTAATAATTTCGGTGCAAAATTACAGGGGGTTTAGTAGAGGACCGCTCCGAGGTCTCCGTTCCCACAAACAACAAATATACCAAATCCGATTATAATTACGTCCCATCCCGAGGAGCGCACTTAACTCGATTCCGCTCTACTACTATTACTTAACCTTACTTTCGCATACTACGAAAATTATACGCCTTTTGAAAGACGTGATCCGATGGAAGAAAGAGAGAGATCGACAACAAAGTGGTTCAGCGTCGTCTACCTTAGATGGATCTGCCGTTGATGTTCACATGAAACACTATGTTTAAATCACTACAAATTACAAACTATAACTTACATAACTTAAAACCTCGCAGTCTCCTTTCTATTCGATATCAAAACTAATTGCTTTCGAGATTAAAACGCATTCATCATCTTCATACTTTAATAACATATAGCAAAAATATTCCAAACATTTTTTAACATAAATTTCTGAATGATCAGAACGAGTCAACTTTTGAATGCTTATAGTAATTATCTTCAAACAGCTTCAATAACAGACTCAAGTATTATTTTATTTATTTACAAACACCTAAAGCGGATTATTCACTAAAAACGAATAAAAACAACAAAAATTAAAAAGAGTCAACTTTTCAATGATGGTAGTAATTGTTCTTAAAACACTTTGATATGGAGACTTAAGTATTGTTTTGTTAATTCATAAACACCTAAGTTACAATTTATCTATTATCTATTAAATTACTCGATAATTAATTATATTAATTAGATCGCGTATGCAAATTACAGAAGAAATTATGGCGTTTGGAATTAATGATGACTAGGATAAATAACCTTGAAATGAAGAGGTCTTTCTGAGAAACTGGTAACATTGATTACGTCGAGGAATGATACATTATACCGGATCATTTTCGAGAACCAGTAAAACAGTTCGAGTATTGTAGCAGACTATATGGATGGGTTCGTTATGCAGCGTGTTTTTGTTTGTGTTTATGTATGCATGAGTCACGTAACGCAGTCAGTACACACAAACGCGCACAATAAGTGCACTTAATCGTGTACACACAGAGAGAGAAAGAGAGAGGCCGACGAGGATTCCTCTTCCTCCATTCCATCCATCCATCCATGATCCAACACAGTGTTTATCGAAGGCATTAACGCTCGGATCTAATTGTCCGGGCTCGAAAATTCTTTAGGACGTCGCAGTTAATGACAACCGCAAACGGAGCACACACTTCGGGAAGCTTTTCCAAACACTTAACATTCCCTCATCATTTATTTATTGGGCGATTAGTGCTGCACTTAGTGTGTTCCCCGCATCGAAAGACGGATCCTCGAAGCCGCTCATACATTTTTATCTAGCATCATCTTCTCTTCTCTTCTGCGGAGCGGTGAGGTAAAAAAGAAATGCGGTGTAAAACGTGCGCAAACGGTGTATAAGAGCGCAGCGAAGAACAAGAACGAAAATTACAACCGCCGGAAGACGGATGACGGTTTTATACAAAGTACTCCATTTACAATTCATCACTCTTCTCAGGACTCGTTTTTTACTTCAAACATCCTTAAACATCTCTGCTTATACGACGACGGGCAGGTGCATTGCGTTACATCATACATCTTCAGTTTTATTTCAAACTAACAATTGTCAATTCTATTACTGTGTCACAATAAGTTTTTTTCCTAAATTTTATGTTAAAAAGCAATATCTATGATTTGTAAAACATCTGTGAACTAACGTCAACAAACGTCAAATTTTGAAGTTTTATACCTTTAATACCTATATTGTACAACTTATCAAACTATAAAAACTACATAAAATTACAAACGTCAAAATTTGATATATGAATCTAACGTCAAATTTTGAAGTTATATAACTGTCAAAACCCATAAAAAATGACATTATCAACAATTCTCATTCATTGAATTCAAATTTTATTAAATCTATAATTTCATATCATTAAAATTAAAACAATGACATATTATTAAAAAAAAAATGTCTTGACTTGATTTATATATAGTATGTTATTAAAATTAATGGAAATTTAATCATACCATATAAATATCATTGATCTAATTAATGTATTTCCAATTAATCAGATGCTAATCTTCAGTTGATTATTTTTTTCGTTTTCGTTCTCACTTGTTGCTAAATTTCCGATTGATTTTCTGTCTGTGAACTCAATCAAAGTCCCCAGCATTGACCAGAAGCAAGCGATTTCGTAATTCATGTAATTTCGCGGCACGTGACCCAAATTTTCACAAATTACACACGCAGCTATAAAATATTTAACATTACTTAATCCCATTTCTGTATATTTTCTGTCTTTTTTCTGTTACATAAACACACTCGATCTGAATTACAAAGCACAAAGGTTACGTAAAAAAATGAAAACAATAAAAATGCATTTAATTTGCAATTAAATGATGATTGAATGCATTTGAAAATCAGAACAGAAACATAGTTTAAATTACCCGCCGATCCGTGAGCAGCCGACGGAAACAACGTATCATTTGAGAGTCGTGATCCGGAAAATGCTAAATTATATATATTTACAAAGCTCTCTTCCTTAGCATAAAAATATCGTAAAGAATGAAACAAAAAAAGTAATAATGAGAGCCGTATTCATCATTAAGGTAAATAGTACGGGATGCGAGCATTTGAATAATGCAGGTCTGCATCCCGATTTCATTTAAATTGCGCGCCGCCGCCTACGGAGGTTGTCAAGGGAACGATGATTTTCGAAATTGACGTGAGCGCACTGCCAATTCTGCCAAGGTTGCGCTTCATTAACCGAAGAGAACTTCTTCTCTTCTTTTTTTTTTTCAACAAGCGAAACAAAAATCAGAGACATCTGTTGCATATTAATATGGCAGATCGTGACAGAGATTTGACGTATACGCTCTCTTCGGTACCGATAATTGGCAATGGCGCCAAATGGAATTATCTCAAAGTCGTTGTAACGACTGCAATTTCGTACAGCGAGGAAAAGGTCAATCGATTAAGAACGTAAATTGTGCACGTGTCATTTCATAATTGCGTAAACGTCAAATGTCAAAGTGACATTGACAGTTTTATTTATATATTTAATAAGACAGTCGTACCAACCGTTATATATTATACCCATAAAAAAAATTTTCTTCTGTAATTGCATATTTAATTATATAATTGGCATTTGTGGTTATCGTGAGTAATTAGTTGTAATTTGAAGATTCTACATTGAAAAGTTGCAAGAAAATTGGTAATTACCATAAATCTGACAGTACGCTTATTAGAAAGGCTATAGTTTCTTCATTAATTTTCATCTTAAATAATTGTTACTGAGTAATTAAATAAAACGTGAAGATGCGAAATTTACAAAAAATGTCAAATGTCAAAATGACATTGTTAACTAAACAGTTTTATATTACTAAATGTATTATATAATAACAATTCAGAAAATTTGCAGAAATGCAGGTAGATTTTAACCGGAACTGCTAAATGAATGGCATTTGTTGACGTGCGGATTTGTACCATTCATCTGGGGAATTAAGTGAATTATAAAAGATAAACATCGTCGAGCGGAGTATCGAATTTCATCTGGATAAAAGCGGCTTCTTTCTCTGCGTTCTTTCTTTTTATACACGAAAATTACCCTTTCTTTTGGGTGGGTAATTACTCCTTTGTGCGTTCCTTCCATTCTCTGCACCGAAATTCTGAACAGCAGCTTTCTCTCTCCGAAACGCATTCAAACGTCTGCAAACGTCCTTTCTTTCTCTCTTCCTCTCAGCAGTTTTGGGTTGCGCGACGGGAGACCTCGTCTGTTTATTCTCTTAAGCATACGAGGCATCAATTATATACCTGGGCTGCCGGTTGCTGTATTGGTTAAAGTGCTTTACCTTGTAGACCGGAGACGTTTTTACAGTTCGCCATCCAGTTTTATAGTTTTCTTTCTTTTGTGGTCCTTTCAGTCTCTCTGTTTTTTTTTGTATCTCGTCCGAAAGATGCGCGACCCACCGCATCTCAGGACCACTTTTATCCTCTTTTTTTTTTCGCATTTTATAGACCAATCCGTCCGAATAAGGCCTTAATTGAACGTCTCGGCGATAATGCAACAATCCTTGCGAAACTGGAACACATCACAGTTGACAATTCTCCAATGAATTTCATAATCTATTAGATATGAATCGATTTCTTTTTCATTTACTTTTATTTTTATTCGCTTCGCTCACCTTTAAAACGCGCTCACTGATGGTGTTCCCCATGGTATAACCTTGGTAACGTGAGAATCCCAATAAGTCTTAAAT
>NW_017095724.1:9104-12563 GCF_001412225.1 Nicrophorus vespilloides
AAACTCATTCACAACCACAGTACTCGCCATGTAACTTGAACAACGTTTACACAACTTCTTGATAAGTGCTCAACAAGTTGCAAGTACTTTACCAACAATTTGACAAGTAGTTGATGTAATACTTTCAACCTAATCTAAATATATAAAATGTCAGTTGATATATGTCATCTGTCAAAATTTATAATTATAGCACAGCCACTATACTTGCCAAGTAAATTTTACATAACTTCTTGACGTAACAAGTCTACAATCCTGAATTTTTTTACAAGTATTGCTTTTAACCTAACCTAATAAGTTAAGAATAGTCAAGGAACCATTATGCATCGTAACCTAAAAATATAATTTATTTATTGACATATGTCACCTGTAAAATTTTATAATTATAGCACAGCCACTATACTTGCCAAGTAACTTTTACATAACTTCTTGACGTAACAAGTTACAATCAACCACAACTACTCGCCAAGTAACTTGAACAACTTTTACACAACTTCTTGATAAGTGCTCAACAAGTTGCAAGTACTTTACCAACAATTGGACAAGTAGTTGATGTAATACTTTCAACCTAATCTAAATATATAAAATGTCAGTTGACATATGTCACCTGTCAAAATTTATAATTATACCACAACCACTATACTTGCCAAGTAAATTTTACATAACTTCTTGACTTCTTTACAACTATTGCTTTTAACCTAACCTAATAAGTTAAGAATAGTCGAGGAACCATTATACATCGTAACCTAAAAATATAATTTATTTATTGACATGTCACCTGTCAAAATTTATGAACTATATAACAAATTGCAATTTATTCCTTACGCTGTTCCATCTTTTTAATTGCTAAAATCATTAAGTAACTTTTACTTAACTTCTTGACAAGTGCGTAACAATCCTGGAAATGTTTACAAGTAGTTAACCTAATAACTTAATAATAGTTGAAAACCCATTATGTAACCTAAAAAATATAAAATTGTAGTTGACATATGTCATCTGTCAAAATGTATGAATATTGAAATCTGTTTTTCTGTTTAAAAATATGCTGATGCAATTTATTCCTTTCGCTGTTCCATCATTTTTAATTGCTAAAAGAAAATCATTTATTTGCTCATTAAGTCGATGCCCATAAACCGGCGTTTAAGCGAGCCCAATTTATGGCTGTCAAACTTTTAAGGTTAATAGTCCATAACGCGCGCGCGCAACGTTAATTTATGACAGCTGTCACTTATTTATGAAATTACGTCCGACAACGGAAATCGTTAAACGACCGCACGTCAACCTCTAACAATTAACATTAAACCGAACATTAAACAAAATTTATAATTACTGTTCATTGATACAACTTTAATTGATGCAATTTTGCATATGAAATTATAAGAATTTCATTTATTTATTTTTTTAAATACGGATCTTTATAAACTGCAATATCTTCAAACAGTAAATATTGTTGTTTATTTACTTGCACATATTTATAAGTCACTAATTGCGTTTATCGTCTGCTCCAGCCTCAATTAATCGGTTATAATTAAAACATTTTTTTTGCTGTTGTTGTTGTTTTTTCTCTTCTTCTGATGAAAGTATTTATGCAGTCAATTTCTTTTGTGATGAAGAGCACTTATCTGGACAATAATAAAACAATTACAATATGCCAATTGCTGTTTATTCTGTGTGCATCTCGGATGGAGATTTAATTAATGATGAAAGCTGCAGCGTTTGCTTGGATGTAAACAGATCTTCTGGCCGAAAGAGAGACCGAAAACCAAATAAACACGATGTTTGTTTCCGAGTGTTGTAAAATAGTTGGATCGTCTAAACACAGACAAGAAATTTTCGAACTTTACTGCACGTAAATATTTGGATCGAACGAACAGTGAGATGCGTTCAGTTCAACAGAAGCTCCAATGTTTCCAATGAATGTATATGATTTTTTTTTCTTTTAAATCAGAATGAATTCACGTTTTCATTTCATGCTTTAAAATTTATAAATTCAATCAATTGGTCGATAGCCAAAAAAAACTTGTTTGTTTTTTTTAATTTATTTTAATTACTACATAATAATTTCTTAATTCAATGCAAATATGTTTCTATACTTAATTTAAATATTTTTGTTTATTGATTAATTTCAAAACTGAATTGAAATTAATGAGAAAATGAAGTAGTTATGAACTTATCTAATGTGTGTTATGATTCATTGACTTTTGACTTAGCCGCAAAGTTCACATGTTTCATCCAAGAATCTTATCAGAAGCACAATAAAGTGGACAATAATTGTTATTGAAATGGTTTGAATTCCATGGAAATATTAATTAATTGAAATTAATATTCAATGATAATATTGTTTTATTGCATAATAATTCTAAATTACTAAATTGTTAATGTATTCTAAGCAATGTTTAATTAAACAGTTATTGAGAGCTTAATAGAATCAATTAAAAAAATTTATATAATAGTTCATAATTATCATGTAGATGGCGCCACTAGAATTTCAATTAGATAGTATAATTTTTGTATTATTTTTACGTGGTTTTATACAAAAATGTTTAAATTTTGAGATAAATTATAAAAATTACATAATTTTGTTCAGAAATTATAAAAAAAATCAATTTGAGAGAAACGTCAATGTTTTTTTTCGAATGAAATTTATAAAGTCTAATAAAACTATATTAGTAAGTAGATGGCGCTATTAAAATTAACTTATACCTTAGAAAAAACACGTTTATAATTGTTAATATATCTAATAGATGGCGACACTAAAATTTCTACTAGATAGAATAATTTTTGTTTCATTTTTACGTAGTTCTTTATAAAAATGATGAAATTTTGTGATAAATAAGAAAAAAATACATAATTTTTACCAAATTTGAATTAAATTTAATTATTTGTATTAATGGATCAAATTTATAAAGTCTGTAATAAAACTATAGTATTACTACCAAAGTTATAAATTTAAACAAATTTCACTATAGAATCAAATATGCTATTATATTAAAATAAACTTTAGTACTTTATTTGTACATAGATGGCGTTACTAAATTGTATACGAAAATGCGTTTGATGTTTGAAAATGTCATTGTTTCAATGGTATTTTGTTGTAATTACAATTGAATCAAGTTTGCTTGTACCAGTATAAAAATAAATGTTGGTACGTTACCTGAATATAGATGGCGTTACCGAATTTTATACAAAATTGACGTTTGAAGACGTCGAATATTTCAATGTGATTTTGCTGCAAATTACCATTGGATGGAGGAGTTCAAGTACCCCAGCTTTTTAATCAAAGAGCTGCTGCGAGGATGATGAGAAGGAGTTGAAGTCATGCGATGTACAGTTGCAGGGAATACGATTTTCCTTATAATTCCACGGCATTCCATTTGCCGGTTGGTCGGTCGGTCGATCTTAATTAATGTCGTTCGGTAGTCGAATCAATTAGGATCGATGCCGTTTCGTACGCGTACGCGC
>NW_017095724.1:12574-30575 GCF_001412225.1 Nicrophorus vespilloides
CGTTTCAGGTTCCGTTAGGTGCGTTTGCAATCTGCCCTCCTGCATTTCAACTGCCTACATGTGCAAATCTACAATCGGCGGATGCTTCTCCGATCTCTCCAATCAATCTTCGTCGCAGCAAAAAGGAAGACACGGATGCGTCGAACTACTCAGCGAAAAGTAAGCTACTTAAACTTAACTTTAACAACAGTTTTTAAACGAGTCTATATACAAATCCCGACAATCAAATTTCCGACATTGTGGAAATCCCGACAGTATTAAAATTCCGTCCTTGAAGACTATCTAGTTAATTAAAAACAGAGAAAGTATTGCTAAAATGTTCGAAATTTTGATACTGTTGAGATTTTAACACTGTCGGGAACCTTTTTTTTACATACATTTTACTTTGTATCTCATTTGATTCACCACTTGAACAACAATTCAAAGAACTAGCTGCAATCCATTAGACTAGAAAATTATACGTATTACTTGTAACATGAAAAAAAAAATTGGACAGATTTAAAACGCATTTAGTCGGTTTTCCAACCATTAATTTACCTATTTCACACGGTGTATGCCTTAAATTCGAATTTAATTGCGGCTCTCAGCCTTCACGAAAACAAAAGGTTTATTCACACCCCCTTATCAAAACGTTATTATTCCTCCGTCTTTAACCATGCATTATTCAATTCATTACAAAGCGCCATCTACTTATACGTTTTTCAACTAAACAAAATTTTGATAAATCAGAATAAGAACGGTAGAAATCAATGTTTAAAACCGTTGATACGAAATTACAAAAAAAAAATGTAGTTCAGCGATAGAAATATCATGTGTTTCGATAAAACTAATTTTGAAAGTGTTTCCTGTTTTGCGTTGCGGTTCCGTTTGATTAAAACCCGTGTAATCTGACCACGAATAACGGAATTCTAGCATTTTATACAATGTGACAGCTGTCAAAGTTATGACGCTGCCATTATATTTGACATTTCTGTCAAATTGTTTATAAACCTTTGTTTTCGGTAAACATTATGAATTATTAGCCAATACAGTAATTTTAAAGTTTTGTTAGTCTTTTAAGCACGTAGTAGATAATCTCTTTGACAAAGTGCAATGTAGATAAAATCGTTGCATAAAGAGATTTCGAAATGCGAATAAAGGAGAGGCCAGACCATTATTTGTTGGCAGCGTCTCCTAAAAATAGCATCAAAACAAATGAAGTAACAAAGGTGTCCTGTTTCGCGTGAATCGCAATTTCGGTTATATAAATAAACTTTACAGTCATCATCATCATCATCATCATAGAGATAATGACGAAGTAGGAACTTGTTAACTATCTATTTTTTTTTTGTAATCTCGAGATAAAGTCATTTTACGCTCGATGCGTTTTACTTTTTTTCTTTGTTTTTGTTTGTCTTTTGTTTCTCTTTGTTTGCTGAGGTAATGAAATGCTCGGGGCCTTCGATGCAAGCGAACGCATTGAATACAGATAATCATGAAACGCGGCTAAAGAAGAGAAGAGGTGTGTCGTAGAAGCCTCCTGCACGTTACTTATACACAAAACATGTATATTTAATACAATAGTCTAAGTGCACATAAATAATCGACTTGCAATGTTAATATTATACAGTTCCTGATTCTTCAACTAAAAAACAAACTTCAGATAATATTTCTTCATACATTCTATGTAATAATTGTGTTTTTAGTTAAATTTTCTAGTAAAAAATCAAAATTTAATAAAACTTTGTCCGGAGAAAGAAATATTACACAATTTTGAATACTATTCAAGTTACGATTGTTATAATTTTACATAAAAATGTACAATAAAAGAGACACAATTACATGAAATCAGAAGAAAGTGTATTTTCATAAAAATGTTACAAAACAAAAATAATAATTCCTTCGTTTCTCCTCTTCTATTCCTCCGGTTCACAACGACGTCTTCACCGTAATTAATGTGCAATCTTTTATAATTAGTTCATAATTTACGGAAAACGTCAGTGTTCATCGTCAACTTTCTCATGTCTGGCATATCTTTCGCGGCAGTTAATTTTTTTCCCCAACACATATCTCTCATCTGGGTCCCACTTCCACCCATTCTATTTCCCATTTTTCATCTCTATCTACGCAGCGCGAGTGACGGGCCTCGGAGAGCCTCGCTCGTTACGTAACTAGCGAACGGTACAAACCAGAAATCAAACACACGTGAACGTGAACCTTCTCTCCTCCAGATTCTCCTCCTCCTCCTCCTCGTCCTCTCTTCATCTCTCCACCAGTTGCTTCTCCTCGTTTATCTCTTTGGATTAATCTACGCAGGCATGCGAGGATTTGTCTCGCGAGACTGCCTGGATTCTGCACTCATCCATCCACATGCAGCATTCGAGCACGCAACTTCCTCAAACTTCTTCTTATCCTTCCTTTCGCGTAACAGTAAATCAGCTTTTCGTGCCCTTCTTTTTTTTTACATTCTCTCTTCGATTTTGTTTACAGCGATTACGTTTTACTGCTCAGAAGGCTTTGAACTTGTCACGGAAACATCAAAATGCATTTTCAATTATTTTTTGTTTAACTATCATTAACTCAAGAAATACACGTTTCATCTAAAAACTTTATTTAACTTTTTTACTCGCTCTTTCACATTCCATAAACCAACAAATTTTTACTTTGATTCAACAAAATTCATTTTTTTCCGGTTATACCGGAAGTCTCGCCAATTGAATTTATTTAAATATTAATTATATCTAATAATCATTCCTAACTCAATTTTATATATAAAATTATATTACATTCAATATTTCTTTAGCAAATGTTTATGAAAATTACACGAGTTAGTATATAAGCTATTACAGGAGTATTAAAGTTGTCGATAAAAGCAATCATTCGAAGAATTACAACACAATAAGTTACTTATCAGGGGCACTTCCTTATGAGGTCGTTTTGGAAGCGGTAAAGTATAACGCGCGTTATACTGGTAGAAGATTTTATTTAATGTTCGCGTAATGAAGTCGTCGATTTCCACACATCCAGATGGCGATCGCCGAGAGAGGTTCTGGTCGATCGGTCGACGTGGCAATTACGCCATCTGTTGGGGAGATAAAATAAAATAAAGAATCAAAAAACAAGGAGCTGAAGAAACGAAGCAGAACAGATGCGAATATTCAAATCCGATCGTGATTAATACAATTATAAACTACTTGTTACTTGACAAGTTGTAAGTCTTTTATAACGAGGGATTCTTTACGTAATAGGTTTGATAATGATATATAACCGAATTTTGCCGAATGTGATACAAATTACTTGTTACTTGTCAATTTAAAAGTCAATTATTGCGATTCAAAGTACTTGTCTATTGCCAAGTTGAAAGTCAATCATTACTAGATTTCACACTATGAAACAGGATTAAAAATCTAAATCTAAATTTTCTAAATCCTATTGAAGACTGATGATTAATGTGTTACAAATCACTTGTTACTTGCCAAGTTGTAAGTCTTTTATTACGAGGGATTCTTTACGTAATAGGTTTGATAATGATATATAACCGAATTTTGCCGAATGTGATACAAATTACTTGTTATTTGTCAAGTTTCAAGGCAATTATTGCGATTCAAACTACTTGTCTATTGCCAAATTGCAAGTCAATTATTGCTACATTTCACACTATAAAATAGGATTAAAAAATCTAAATCTATATGTTCCAAATCCTATTGAAGACTGATGATTAATGTGATACAAATTACTGGTTACTTGTCAAGTAGCAAGTCAGTCATTACTAGATTTCACACTATGAAACAGGATTAAAAAAATCTAAATCTAAATTTTCTAAATCCTATTGAAGACTGATCATTAATGTGTTACAAATCACTTGTTACTTGCCAAGTTGTAAGTCTTTTATTACGAGGGATTCATTACGTAATAGATTTGAAATGATATATAACCGAATTTTGCTGAATGTAATACAAACTACTTGTCTATTGCCAAGTTGCAAGACAATCATTACTAGATTTCACACTATGAAACAGGATTAAAAAATCTAAATCTAAATTTTCTAAACCTATTGAAGACTGATCATTAATGTGTTACAAATCACTTGTTACTTGCCAAGTTGCAAGTCTTTTATTACGAGGGATTCATTACGTAATAGGTTTGAAATGATATATAACCGAATTTTGCTGAATGTAATACAAACTACTTGTCTATTGCCAAGTTGCAAGTCAATCATTACTAGATTTCACACAATGAAACAGGATAAAAAAAATCTAAATCCAATTGTTCTAAATCCTATTGAAGACTTAATGTGAAGACAAATTACTTGTTACTTATCAAGTAGCAAGTTAAATAATGCGAGATACCACGCGATATGCAATTGATGGCAAGTCTGAGCTCGCGCTTTCGAAATGGTAACTTTTTGTTCCTGTACGAAGCGTAATTATGTAATAAAAAAAAGCTCCGGAGGACTGTAATTTCTGCCATTACTTCTCTTCGTCGGTGGAATGTGCACGCACGTTAATTGCGAACGGGCGGCTTCGACGACAATTATCGTTATTGCTTATGGAAATTTAACGTTTCTTTATATTATTTTTTTTTTGCTTTTGCTTTGCAAGTGCGAGTCTAATCTTCTTGAAAGCTTTCAATCTCGCCGTCGGATTGCCTTTGGGTTCACGTTATTTCCAGACATTTACTTCATTTTTATTTAATTTGTGCTCAAGAAAAATTCTTGAAGATAATTACCAAATCCGTCGGCAAAACTACTGAGATTCTTTGCAAATTTTTTTACAATGTTTTACGATTCTACCGACACAAGAAATGACTAAAGTTGAAGACAATTACACATAATTATTAGTATTTATATTATCGATTTATTTATCAATTTAATACACATTTTTGTGGAAAAAATAATGAACCTATAAAATCGATCATTAAAACGAATCTTATGGTAATCTTGACACAAAGTAGTTGACTTCCTCAAAACGATTTTACTTATTTCTGATCATTAAGAAATCTAAATGGGTTTCAGTAATCTCCCTACAAAATAGTCGATTTCCTACCAAACGACTTTATTCATGAATACCAAAGTGATCGAAAACCATTAATGCCAGTTCACCATGTAGTAAAGTAAAGAAAGATTACGCAAACATGCTGAGAGCTTCAGTCGACTAATCATTTCTGTACGTGTATTTCCCTCGAGAAATGATCTGTGAAATCGAATTGGTTTTCCTTGAAAAACCCCCCTGAAGGCTACTAAAGTAGTCACTAATGTAAAGCAAGAGTTGCCGGTAGTTGTAGTGAATCTAGGAAGCAGCGAAAATCGCACGGATTAGCGATTTCGCAATTACCTCGACTTTGATCTATTTGGAATTCCGCTCGCAAATTAAGGTAATCACAATCCGGCGATCGCATTAAGTAGCAAAGAAGTATCAAGAAGTAAAATAGAAGAACCTAGCAAGAGCACTAATCATTATTAATGCGTGTAATATCAATGCGATTTCCGCGTTTTGCTAAAACCGCTTCACTTCTTTCGCTCTCTCGAAAGGTTTATAAATAATCCTCTGCATGTCGCATCGCGCTTGCAGCTCGCACTTGCATACCACCATTTACCACTGCTCTTCCTTTTATTTTCATTTTGTTGGTGTTTCGCGTGCGCATATTAAAAATAAATCGATTTCCTTGATTCGTTTTTTCCACAAAAAAAAAGTCACGAATGAATGAATAACTGCGGAAAGATACTCTAACGAACAACGACAAATAAACGAGCGAAAAAGCCGGTTTTTTCTTCTTCATCTGTTGAAGTGAGGATGCCCTTCCTTCATTAAATATCGTCGCGCGTTTTCCGCATTGCTGCAAGAAAAACACGTGTCGCTGATTAAAGCAATCGCGTAATTAGCACCCGTTCGACTGGACGCTCATCCGGATCGAATGCAAATTTCATCGAATTGCGTGCGCGCCGTCCTTAAAGGAAGTGTAACTTCGGATTGGTTTCGTTAACTACCGCTTGATTGATGTCCTTTCAAAGATGGAAAGTTTCAATTAAACTGATTATTATCACCTGTAAACGACTGCACGATGTACAATTTATCGACAAACTTTGCATGCCCATAGTTTTAGAAATTGGTTTTCCATTAAAGTGTGTTTCATGTCATAGGCATATTTCATTTTAGAATTAACGAATTGTTTCTGGTGTACCCCGAGGTTTTATACTTTGTCCCATAATTTACTTAATCCAAAAAAAAACATCTATGATAAAAAAAAAGTAATAATTTCAACTACTACCATTAATATTTGAAGTACTTTACAAATAATTATAACTTTAATGTATAAAATTAAGTTAGTTTTTCAGTAATAATATAAGTTTTAATTTTGTTCGAAAAATTAAAAATGTTAGTCAACTTTGAAAGCTGATTGCAGGAAAATGGTCAATACTAGAAATCTCCAATTAGGTATATTTGAGAGGCTATAGTTTCTTCTTTAATTCACATTTTTAATTATCTAGTTGCCGTTGGTGATTGTTGATTAATTAAATAAAACGTGAAGACATGACAGATTAATTAAAAAATCGCCATCTCTCAATCATTTATTAAAATTACCTAATAATTGATAGATGGAAATATGCGCAATTATAAACCGCTTCTTATATAAAAATTTAATCTATGAAATTAATTTAGTATTTGAGCAATAATATTGATTTACAAAAAAAAATGAACGAAAAATATGTTAGTCTAATTTGAAAGCTTATTTACAGGATAATGATAAATAATACAAATGTATACTTAGGTGTATGTGAAAGGCTATAGTTTCTTCTTTAAATCACATTTTTAATTATCTAATTGTCGTTTGTGATTATCGAGTAATTAAATAAAACGTGAAGACATGACAGATTAATTAAAAAATCGCCATCTCTCAATCATTTATTAAAATTACCTAATAATTGATAGATCAAAATATGCGCAATTAAAAACCGCTTCTTATATCAAAATTATTCTATGAAATGATGTTAGTATTTGAGCAATAATATTCATTTACAAAAAAAATTGATCGAAAAAAAATATGTTACTCAAATTTGAAAGCTTATTTACAGGAAAACTGTAAATACTACAAAACTCCATTTAGGTATATTTGAGAGGTTATAGTTTCTTCTTTAATTCACATCTTGAACTATCTAATTGGCGGTGGTGGTTGTCGATTAATTAAATAAAACGTGTAGACATGACAGATTAATTAAAAAATCGCCATTTCTCAATCATATCTTAAAATTACGCAATAATTGATGGATCAAATTATGCGCAATTAAAAACCGCTTCTTTTACAAAAATTAATGGATCAAATTATGCGCAATTAAAAACCGCTTCTTTTACAAAAATTAATCTATGAAATTAATTTAGTTTTTGAGCAATAATATTGATTTACAAAAAAAAATTGATCGAAAAAAAAATATATTAGTCAAATTTGAAAGCTTATTTACAGGACAATGGTAAATAATACAAATGTATACTTAGGTGTATGTGAAATGCTATAGTTTCTTCTTTAATTGAAATTTTTAATTATCTAATTGGTGTTGGTGGTTGTCGAGTAATTAAATAAAACGTGAAGACAAGACAGATAAATACAAAAATCGTCATATCTCAGTTATTAATTAATATTACGTAATAATTGATGGATCAAATCATGCGCAATTAAAAACCGCTTCTTATATAAAATTTAATCAATGAAATGAATTTAGTATTTGAACAATAATATTAATTTACAAAAAAAAATTGATCGAAAAAAAAAATATGTTATTCAAATTTGAAAGCTCATTTACAGAAAAATGGTAAATACTACAAATGTAAACTTATGAACATTTGAAAGGCTATAGTTTCTTCTTTAATTCACATTTTTAATTATTTAATTGGCGTTTGTGATTATTGTGTAATTAAATAAAACGTGAAGATAAGACAGATAAATTAAAAAATCGTCATATCTCAGTTATTAATTAATATAACGTAATAATTGATAGATTAAAATATTCACAATTAAAACAGCTTTTTTGTAAAAATATATTCAAATATTATTACAATATAAATAAATCAATTAGAATGAGATTTACACTTTTCAAGAAATCGTAGTTCACGTTTATAGTATTCATTTGTTTTTCATCTTTTTCTCTTGTTTTGGCACGCGTTGATGGATGCTGTCTGTACCTCAGGTGTATCTCGAACAACAATTAAACACCCAATCTCTGAACCCGGCAATTATATTCCTCGTTCGCTCGCCTCCAGTGAAAAGCGTGTGAATGTTTGACCTCCCGAAGATATTATAAAGCAGCCGGCATAAAAAAAAAGTAACAAAAACGAAACAAACAATAAAAAAAAGAACATCCGAGTAATGATGATCATAATAAAGCGGCATGAAGCAACGACAACAAAAGAAGAAGTCCTTTTCCTCACTTTCTCCATCCTCAACGGAATAGCAAATGAAGAGGAAGAGGAAACCGAATAAAACGACTCATTACTTCTTCCTTTACAAAACATCGATCAATTCGTAATTTGTTTATTATAAAATGAATCTTTCTTTAATAATTGCAAATTTCTAATTATATTTTTATATTTTGCTGTGTAAAATACATGATTAATTTTCCGAAGTTGTATGGAAAAAAAGATGGAAAACGTTTTACGGATGGATGCGCGCGTTTTGCATACAAAAAGGAAACGGGTTTCGGTTCCCAAGCGTAGAATTCACTCCTTCGCTCGGGTCATCACAGAGATGGGTTCTGCAGCTCGGATTTACCATTTACATATTCATTGTCTTAATTACCAACGTTTAATGTATCTTTTTTTTCTTCTTTGCAGGGAAAGAGATTCGTGCCAGAGGAACTCTAACGGCAACACGAAGAGAAGGAGGAACAGACATCCGAGATCTTCTCTTCTGAACTGCTGCTACAACGATATGTGCAACCACATCGATGATCAACACACAAGAAGTCTGATGAACGAAACGGAATCATGTAAGAATCATATACAATGGACAATTACATTTTCTCTTAAGTTTCTCTTTCCTCCTCTTCAAACTATCAGTATTTCTTGAGAAACAGTCATTGACCTTAACGCAAAATGCAAAGTCGTTGTTTTTATCATTAAATTTATTACCAATTGTTGTTTATCAAAAATATGAGTTTTTTTTTATCAAAATTGGAAAGCTCATAACAGGAAAGCATGAAGTAACTTAAATCTGCCAGTAGACTCATTGGAAAGGCCATGGTTTTGTCTTTAATTTCCATGTACAATGATGTACTTGGCTTTGGTTGTTGTCGAGTAATTAAATAAAACGTGAGGATGTGATAAAAAAATGAAAATGGTTATATCACAATTATTAATTGTCGTAACGTAACTGTAGTTATATCAAAAGATTCGTAATTGATCACTCCTTAAAATGTACAAAAAAATCGAACAATTTGTATTGATTTACGAAAATAATTGGAAAAATGCTATTAAATTGTCCAATCAATATATACATTATTTGATGGTTGTTACAGAAAGCAAGGTTGTATATAAAAATAAAATTGATTATAAATTAACCTGGATGAAAGGCGAATGAGTTTATATATAATGTACGGAATGCGATTAAAATCAATTTGGTAATCGTCGGATCACGATTCTATTTGATTCGAGTCCATCAATCGATCAGCAAGAACGGAATCTTCTGTATTTGGTTTGTGTGTATTTATTGAGAGATCCTGATTTCTTGTCCATCCGATTATAGAAATCGGAAACGCCTTTACCGTTGGCGCCGTTACCACCGTAACGATGGAAACAGAGAAACTTGTTTCCTTGTTGCAACTACAAATTGAGTTAGTGAAGAGAGAAAGATCAGAGATAAAAAGAGTCTTCGGAAATATCTTAATTAGAGATAAAGAGCAGAGAGTTAGAATGTCTCAATGGGCAATTGGATACGAAGAAATGAAAACGTATCGTATTAACCGAGTTTGATTTATTTTATGTTTTGTTTTGTTTTGTTTGCAGTCGATTCTCTTCATCAGATCAGCCGCGTCGAAGAAAGTCACCTAGGTGATAGTGGGTATGGAAGTGCGGACGTCTGGTTCAAGGCAGCGACCATAGCCGTTCCGATTTGCGGAGCTGTCATCGTCGTCGCCCTCATCGTCCTTGCTGTGAAGATGCTAAGAGCCGAATCCCATAGCAATGCCAACCACAAACTGGGGTAAATATTTCTCACATTTCCTGTCCGCAACTTCGGATAATTTACGTTCTTGAATTACCTAATGTCCGGCTTCAAGATTACAACAAGAAAACTAAAATAATTTGAACAATGTCATAATTGATTAATTAACATTTAGACAAACGTCATTTATCGTTAGAACAAATATATTTTGATAGAAACGTCAAAACCATATGACGTATGAAAACGTCATAATCATGACGTGTTGTATGAAATCGTCAAAACCATGTGACGTTGTTGTATGTAAACGTCAAAATCATATGACATTACTGTATGCAAACTTCATAACCATATATGGTTATTTTAAAAACAAGAAGTACAGCAAAATCCAAATTGTTTAACTTTCGTGAAATGTCAATGAACGAATTGACGATACATATTGAACATGTTTTAAGGAAACGTCAAAGAGTATGACGTTTGCAATTTTTATTTATGATGATATTTATTTGTCCTACTTTGATCATAAATCTAATTGCTAAAAGAATATAAGCAAAATAATAAAAAAAAATTGTATATAAAACACTATGAAGGTTTTAGCATTGAGAAAATACGCACGACCGAAGATTTTTTTTTATCTTTCTATGTTATATATTAGCAAGGCTATAGAATTAATCTATTTTTCCAATTAAAATCATAACTTAATACTTGAAATTTTCAAGTTCAATCCAATTTTTGTAAAAAAATATAATTAATTTAAATTTTTCAAATAAAATTGGAAAGATGCATATGGATTTAGGTAACAAAAATGTAGCAAATGAGAATCTGAAGAAGTTTATTTTGGATAGGCTCCAACATCCTTAAATAATTCGCTAATTGCTTCCATATGTGTAGACAGAAGAAAAGAAATGGATACACAAATTTTCATTTATAACAAATTTTTAATACTTATTTGATAACGATTTTCGATCGATCGTTTTCAATTACCAGAGGCCGAGTCACGATCACATATTTCATCTTCGTTGTGTCTTCAATCTACCGCGACGATGCGAAACCGTTTTCTCAATTCGCTGCACGCATCGTCAAAATCAATAATTTCAATACAGAAACGCTTTATAAAATAGTTGATGATGAAGGAATCAATTATTAAATTTTACTGATTGATTAGTGCCATTATTTAATCATAAAGTGCCATCTGTTAACAGAGTAAAAATTATTTTTAGAAAATGTCAAAAAAAAGTGACGTTTCTGTTATATTTTGTTTTATTTGTGACAATTGTTTTAGAGTTATTTAATTATAACATTTAGATGGTACTAAACAATCACCAATTTACGTATAGCATGACGCAAGTTGTTTAACTTTTATGAAATGTCAACAAATTTATTGACGCCATCTGTCAGCAGAACATAAACTATTACTAAATGTCAAAACCATATGATGTTACCATAGAAACATGTTATAAATTCTTGATGTTGCTATGAAATGACGTAGTTACAATACTAATTAGTTATTTTGTTTCGTTTTTCCATCTGTTAATAGAGTAAAAATAATTTTTAGAAAATGTCAAAAAAAGTGACGTTTCTATTATATTTTGTTTTATCCGTGGCAATTGTTTTAGAGTAAATTAATAATAACATTTAGATGGTACTAAACAATCACCAATCCACGTATAGCATGACGCAAGTTGTTTAACTTTCATGAAATGTCAACATATCTATTGACGCCATCTGTCAGCAGAACATAAACTATTACTAAATGTCAAAAACATATGATGTTACCATAGAAATATGTTATAATTTCTTGATGTTGCTATGAAATGACGTAGTTACAATACTAATTAGTTATTTTGTTTCGTTTTTCCATCTGTTAATAGAGTAAAAATAATTTTTAGAAAATGTCAAAAAAAGTAACGTTTCTATTATATTTTGTTTTATCCGTGACAATTGTTTTAGTGTAAATTAATAATAACATTTAGATGGTACTAAACAATCACCAATCCACTTATAGCATGACGCAAGTTGTTTAACTTTCATGAAATGTCAACAAATCTATTGACGCCATCTGTCAGCAGAACATAAACTATTACTAAATGTCAAAACCATATGATGTTACCATAGAAACATGTTATAAATTTTTGATGTTGCTATGAAATGCTATGAAATTACAATACTAATTACTTATTTTGTTTCGTTTCTTTTTTTCAGTTGCAGTTACATAAGCAGTAACAACTATCACGAGAAGAACTACGAGACTTCTCAGAATCTGCTGCAGAAGCGCTACGTCGGACAGGGTTCGACGCCCATCTTCTTCGACGATCCCAGACGGTACCATCGGGCGCCGATTGTGATCCAGAACAAAGAGATGAACAGGACGAGATACAACGTCTTGGGACAGCAGCAGCAACAGCAGCAGCCGGCAATACCTGCAGGTGTCCACAGGTGCTTTGCCAGCGGCTGCAAGAACACCAATCTGGAGCAGAGCTCGTGCCCCGAGATCGGCTATTACGAGAACGGCGGCCTCATCGACAAGCGAAACCTGACCAGCGAGTTCGTCTCGAACAAGTAGACTGATACCATCATCATCATCGCACGAACTTAAAAAAACAGAAAAAAAACATCCTCGAAGATCGAAGTTGATGCAAACAAAGCAAATTAGATATATCTTATTTGATCATATAATCCCCTCCCGCCCCCCAATTTCGTCGGTTTCGTGAACGTCTTAAAAGGCTGTGATAGTAAATGTTATAATTGCGAATTTTTTTTTTGTCCAAGCGAAGGAAATTCGTGTATTGCGAGTAATTATTGTGTTTTTTTTTTATATAAATTATAAATATCTCTTCTTATCGTTATTATTGGTTTGCCCTTGATGATATAGCCTGCTCCACTTTAAATCGTTTTTGTACTGAAATATATTATATATTATTGATGATTGAAAGTGTTATAATTATTATAGAGAAGGAAACTACCGACTGCTCAAGATATATTCTTATAATTATTATATTTTATAAATGTATAAATGCATGGTGTATATCTTAATTTCTGGTGGCATATCGGATGCACGCACCACCCTGTATATTATTATTGCTGTAACTTTTTTTTTCTTCAAAACTCGTGTTCTTTTTATGCTGTAAGTGATACTACATATGTATATTATTATTATTACATAATTTAAGCGACTTTCGAGCTCTTTTGTTATTATTTTTTTACTTCCATCTATTGTATTTATTGCTTACTATTTTCTCTCTGTCTCTCTACGATTTTTCTGCGTTTTCTTTATACTATTATCATATTTTTTTTATTAATTACTCTCTTATGTATTATAAAGATGAACAAATAAAGTTTTAAGTTACAAAATATCAACAAAAGTGTTTCCATATTCCATTCACAGAACCTAACATAATTTTTCAAAATGACATTAAAGTGACATTTTTAATTAAAAAAATCAAAATTTTCCATAATATTACATTAATACTTACTACTTTCTCATGAAAACTGAATCAACAATGTTTAAAACTTAAATTTAATAAAAATATCTGTTTATAATTAATTATGTTTACATGTAAATCTATGCTCCATACACTTGAGATATGTTTTGTAAATATTGAAAGAATGACTTTGTTATTACTGATACGAAGCGTAAATATTTACTTAATGGAAGTCACTCAAGTGTTACGTATTTTCTTCTTTGAAAGTGTTACTATTTCTTTTCATTTTGATTTGAACCGAGAGATTAAAAGTTTGTAATTAAAAAAATGCATGATTCAACGACTGCATACGATTATCCCTATTTGGTCAATTAATTATTATCAGTATACTACGCATTTCGTATTGGTAGTAAACATTGCATCACATTTCATTATTTCTTAACTTCGTATTTGTAAAGTATCTTATTACCCAAATTTTTTATAAATAATTATTGTTCGAAGTTGTATTTATTTAATGGTTAAGTTTATAGTAATCTTTAGCATTTGACAGTTTAATTTGTAGTTATCAGTTAAGAACGTCAAAGTTGTCAAATTGTATAACAAATTTAGCGACATCTTCATTACGCAACAGATTTACCAAAAATTACAAAATGACATTTAGATTCAATAAGTAAAACTTCCAAAATTTTATTATAGAAAATAATTATTGTTAGATTTATTTAATGGTTAAGTTTATAGTATTCATTAGCATTTGACAGTTTAATTTGTGGTTGTGATTACGCAATACATTTACCAAAAATTACGAAATGACGTTTGAGATCAATAAGCATATTTTATTATAGATAATTTTTGTTTGAAATTAGATTTATTTAATGGTTAATCATTAGCATTTGACCGTCAAAGTTGTCAAATTGCATCACAAACTTAACGACATCTTCATTGTGCAACAGATTTACGAAAAATTATATATTTGGGGTTAATAAGCAACGAAAGGGTTGCTAAAATTGTGTCGCAATAATAGTAAAAACGACATCTGCAGTTGCAGAAGCAACAAATATTTGTTATTGCATTACGCAAGAAATTTGACAGTCCAATTAAAGTTGTCAAATATTGACGTAACAAAAACGCCATCTTGGTTATGTAACTGAACTATTATTAAAAAGGACATCTTCGGATGAAATGTGCGGAAAGCTATTAAGATAAAAATAATAAACAATAAAAAGTTAAAATTTTATTGATTTTTGTTTTACTACAATGGCATCGATTAAAGTTGTCAAAATTTGACGTAACAGAAACGTCATCTTGTACATAAGCAAGATGACGTTTCTGAACGTTTAATGTTATGAATGACATAATCGGATGAAAAATACGAAAATCAGGATAAAATTGTTCAATTTGAAAGTAATTAAGGAAAATTTTATCAATAAAAGTTAAACTATTTTTTACACAAGTAGCATCCATTAAAGTGGTCAAAATTTGACGTAACAGAAACGCCATTATGGTTATGTAATTAAAATTATGGATGACATAAACAAATGAAAAATAAGAAAATCTGGGTAAAATTATCCAATTTGAATGTAATTTAGAAAAATTTTATCAATGAAATTTAAACTAGGTTTTTACTACAATGCCATCAATTAAAGTTGTCAAAAACAAAAAACGCCATCTCGTTTATGTAAGTGAACTATTATTAAAAATGACATCTTCGGAAGAGATGTACGGAAATCAAGATAAAATTAAATAATTAAAAAAATCAAATAAGAAAATGTTTATCAATTAAATGTTTTACTAAAATGTCGTCATCTAACAACAGTCAATTCCGTCCAATCAAAATGTTTAGTAATCAATGAATATATTTATTATTATTATAAGTACTATAAGATTCTCCTAATGAATTCAACAATTGCAGAATTGCCATAAAAAAATAAACTAATTAGAAATAAAAGAAACGTTTTCATACATTGTTTACAGTAGTGTATATGCAATAAAGTAAATCAATACAGAGAATAAGAATTTAAAAAGAAATAATATTAATAAAGAAATACGTAAATATATATAGAATAAATTCAGAGCACCTTAACCTAAAATCATACAGTGTTTATCATACTAGTAAAATATACATTTTTTTTTGGATAATTTCTTTTTATATGTATCGTAATTTATAATATACTAATATTTCCATACAAAATACACGTTGAGAGAAGAAAAAAAAAATAATAATTGAAACAAGGTACAAAACACAAAAAAAATAATAATATAAAATAATCAGCATCACACATTTTGCTTATATTCCTCAATTCTACACTCTCTTCACCATACACACACACAGTTTGCATTGTACAAAATATAATCCTGATGCAAAAAAAAACTAATTTTCCGGATTAAATTATAATTGCAACTCGAACGTAAATCACAGAAACGTAGTTTTGAAATTTGCACATAAAACATAATATTTAAAAAAAAAAACAACAATATTTATAAAAGACGCAACTAATAAAAGGTATTTAGCAAATTGCGAATGGAATCTAGTAGGCGGTTGCTGATTTTTGAGGTGTTCTCTCCTTTTGCGTTCACTTACAATAATCACTAGGACTAATTAAATAGTTTGTTTCTGCCTAATCAGCTAAAACTAAATTGAATGGTAAAACCGAATGTGAAATCCTTACTTGCATCATCATCTTCATTTCCTCCTCCTGTATATTAAAAAAAAAAACAAAAAGATGATCAAATCCCAAACTTCAGTTCATTCAATAGCTTTTTTTTTAATCATCGCGTCTGGTCCTCTTGAACGACTGTTTCGTGTCCTCCTCCACCACTCTCATAAAAATAACAAACGACAAAGATGTAACAAGGCGTCGTTGATCAGAAGAACAACAAAAAACAAAACCAAACAAAAACACACACACGATATACAAGCCACCGTTGATAAATTGATTCCTTCTCTATTTGTTAACACCTACTTTATTATTATTATTATTTTTGTTGCGCACGCTTAAGACAAAAGATCGCCCGTTTCTTTTAATAATTTAATTTTTTTTTCCTTATTATGCTGAAAGCCGTCGTCGCATCTGCGATTTAATTAATTAAAAATATTATGTTATATCAATTACATACTTTTTTTTCACCAGTTCGTTTTCTTTCTTCCATTTTTTTCTTTAAATATATATATAATAGACGTATATATAGTATTTGATTTGTAAAAAAAATAATAATAAGATTATAAGTTTTCCGTAAAAAGGAGATGTGTTTTTTTTGGGGGGGACTAAAATTAAAACGAAGGACGAGAGAACAAGAAGAAGAAAAGAAAATTATATAGAGGGTTTTGGTTAAACTGAATCTCAGATTAAGAATCCTTAGCGCATCCCGGATTTCGAATGCGCGATCAACCATTGCAGGGTTATGTCGATGTTGTCCTTCTCCTTGCAGGAAATCGAGTAGCAGCAGATCTCCCTGTCCTGTATCGCGGATAAGTTCCTGCGAAAAATACACAATTAATAAATCTATTATTAGATTTGTACGTCGTTCCATCATTTAGACGCGAAATCGATACCAAGTAAATACATCGAAATTGCGTCACAGTCTACGACTCTTGTTTACTACTGTGATACAATTGAGACTTAATGCGAGAGAATTTTGTTGTCCCGACAAAAGAGATTGAATAATAATCTTGAAAATAAATTATTCAATTTGTTTTCATTGTTAAATCTAATTACGTAAGCTAAAGTTCATATCACTGCTGGAGTAATTGAATAGACCAAAAAATCTATATATTAACAAAACAATCCATTCAAAATAATCCGGAAGTCGCGTTGCTTAACTTTAGTTAATAAATGTCAAAAAAATAAACTGTCAACTGTCAAAAAATTAATTTGGAGCTTCACATTTCTAAAATCAAAATATCCTTTGAAAGAAAATAGATTTTTTTTTGTCCAAATGTTTGTTTTCTTTGTACGTGTCTCATTGTTAAATCTAATTACGTAAGTTAAACTAATCGAAGAATAGACAATAATATTAATTAAGAAACAATGCATTCAAAACAATCCGGAAAACGCGTTGCTTAACTTTAAGTTATTAAATGTCAAAAAACAAACTGTCAACTGTCAACAAATTAATTTGGAGCTTCACATTTCTAAAATCAAAATATCCTTTGAAACAAAAGGAAATTGTCCAAACAAAGGAAATTTAATAATAATCTCACAAATAAATTATATAAATGTTTGTTTTCTTTGCACGTGTCTCATTGTTAAATCTAATTACGTAAGTTAAAGCTCATATCACTGCTGGAGTAATTGAATAGACAAAAAAATCTATATATTAAAAAAAACAATCCATTCAAAACAATCCAGAAGACGCGTTGCTTAACTTTAGTTATTAAATGTCAAAAAAAAATTGTCAACTGTCAAAAATTTAATTTGGTATGTATGCTTTGAAACAAAATAGAATTGCTGTCCAAA
>NW_017095724.1:30593-113449 GCF_001412225.1 Nicrophorus vespilloides
CTTTCACAAATTTTATAAATGTTTGTTTTCTTTGGACGTGTTTCATTGTTCAATCTAATTACGTAAGATAAAGTGGTGTTTCGCATTTCCAAATTCAAAATATCAAAACTGTACAGAAATTACTTACAAAATAATAGTCGAGTTTGTATGAGTGAATTTGATGTTCCAACAGAAAAAAATAAAATAAATTCTACAATGTAAATGTTTGATTTCTTTGAACGTGTCTCATTGCTAAATCTAATTACGTAAGTTAAAGTTCATATCACTGCTGGAGTAATTGAATTGACCAAAAAATCTATATATAAAAAAAACAATCCATTCAAAACAATTCGAAAGACGCGTTGCTTAACTTTAGTTAATAAATGTCAAAAAGCTGTCAACTGTCAAAAATTTAATTTCACATTTCTAAAATCAAAAATATGCTTTGAAACAAAATAAAATTGTTGTCCAAACAGAAAAAAATAAGTTTCACAAATTATATAAATTTGTTCAATATAATTACGTAAGATAAAGATCATAGCACTCCTGAAGTAATTGAATAAATAAAAAAAAATGTTTATATTACAAAACAGTGAATTCAAAGTAATCCGGCAAATGCGTTGTTTAACTTTAGTTATAAAACGTCAAATAAATAAACTGTCAACTGTCAATTTTTTTATATATCGCGATTCAAATTTTTAATTTAAAATTGATTAATAACTTTTTAATTCAAATTAAAATCTGTTCTCTTTTACATAAAATAAGTGTAAAAAATCAAACAAAAAGAAATGTACAGAAATAGCATACAAGATAAAAGTATTACGTGACTTTTACTCAACAAGTTGAATAATGATCAAAATGATTAGTATACAAAAAAAAAATAAGATTGCACAACAACAAACCGGTATGTTTTGCAATAAACTTTAAACTGCAACGCAAACAGAATTTGTTAATCAATCTTCAAAATATCTCTTCTTTTTCAAATGTTCACTATTTCTTCTTTAACAAATCAACAATTCAAAGTTTGTTTTCCAAATTTTCAAATCAATAATTGCAATAACTGTCTTATTAATTAATAATGAATACTTTTTCTAAATTTTTAAATAACCAATTTGTTTTCCACATTTTCAACAGTCTTTGATCATTTATTTTTTTTTGTAAATAAATTTTGAAAATATAAATTTTCTTCTTACAAACTGTCTTTTTCAAACGTTGACCATTCATTGACCTTTTGTTTTTAATAAAACATACCAAGTCACATATTGTATGCACTAATTTTATGTTGGTTCCATCAAACAAAGGAACAAAACAAATCTTTGGACTTTGATCCTTCTTTTGATAACTCGTTAACAAATTCGGTCATCTTCGTAGTCGTTTCTATCTTTAGTAAAACGAAATTTCGTAAAATGAAAACATTCAATAAATCACAGTTTCGTTAATTTCATGACAAAAAAAATAAATAGCACAAAAATTGTTTCTTACAATAAATCAATGAAAATGTGTTTTTAGCAATAAATTATGATTACTTACATTCGTTCAATAAGTCCATTTTCATCTAATGCATGAGGCAAATCCCTTTTGTTGCCCAAAACTAAAACTGGAATGCCTGCTAATTGGGGCTTATCTAATAAATTGTGCAATTCATTTCTACTGGCTTCTATTTTATCTGAGTCCGCAGCATCAACCATGTACCTAAAACGCTCTTACAATTAACAAAACAAACTCACCTACACAAAGCAATCGAACACTTACACAATGGCATTGACGCCTCGGCAATACCTCTCCCACATGGACCTAAACCTGGGCTGACCGCCGATATCCCAAACCTTGATGGTAACATTACCCTTTGTGATCTTCCTCATGTTGAAGCCAACAGTGGGAATCATGTCCTCACTGAATTGACCAGACTGCAAGTAAAAAAACATAAAGTAAACAAAGAAAAATTCAGCTTGTGCATTAATTGATAATATTAATTTTTTGGTAGATAAATTTACAGATTTAGATACTTACAGCAATAACATTGACGAATGTTGTTTTTCCACTGTACTGCAGACCAACCAGTGTCAACTCCATCTCCTCTTTCCAGAAGAGACTTCGGAACCAATCCAGTATTCTGTTCATTAGGGCCAACATCTTTGCTGCTGCTTAAGACAATGTGCGAAGAACTGGAGGACACCGAAAATACTCTCTGGATAAGAACAATTACACTCACAGCAGAATTATATTTATCTTGGAGATGACATTTAGAATAAACCCAACCCGCTTTTGCTGCTTCTGTCAGATCTGACAGATCCCCTTCTTCATGATTCACCGCAAAAGCACGTTGGCCAACGTGAAGAAAAGATCAAATTTGATTGGTGGATCAGTTCAAAATCCATAGTTTTCTATAGTCTAAAGATTTTATAAATAATTTACTGCTATTTTCATATTTAATTTATCGTTATGATCAACGTGAAAAAACTATAAAACATTACAAAGTAATATCAGTTGCAAGTTTACTGTTATCTTCATAACCAACAACACAATACAAGTTTATAGTTGCTATTTCAAAGTTGGTACACCTATCAATAATTCATTTGTTAATACAAGTATAGTGTGTATACAACTTTATGCATAAAAAATTCAGATTTAAACTAATTAATAAAGAAAATCAGGGCAACTGCGATTATATTCCAAGTTTTTATATATGGCCCATTAGCTCAGTTGGTTAGAGCGTCGTGCTAATAACGCGAAGGTCGCGGGTTCGATCCCCTCATGGGCCAAATATATGCTTTTAACACTATCAAACAAAAATAAAGCAATAGAAAACAATATAGCAAAGAAATATCTTAAATTTATTTTTCATTTTGCTTAAATTACAGCAGAATGGATGAAACTTCTACAATTTTTGAATATTTGTTACATTCCCCAAACATTCAGCTTTCATATGCATCTTTTGGATTCATTCTATCTATTATAGTTTTCGAGAAAATCAATGAAATGTGAAAACACTGCGTTATTTCATATTTGAACACGAATTACAGCCATACGGATAAAACCACAGTAATATATTAATACTTGCAACATTCCCCAAACATTCAGCTTTCATATGCATCTTTTGGATTTATTCTATGTATTATACTTTTCGAGAAAATCAATGAAATGTGAAAACACTGCGTTATTTCATATTTGAACACGAATTACAGCCATACGGATAAAACCACAGTAATATATTAATACTTGCTACATTCCCCAAACATTCAGCTTTCATATGCATCTTTTGGATTTATTCTATGTATTATAGTTTTCGAGTAAATCATTTGAAATGTGAAAACACTGCTTTTTCGAGCGTTACTTCAATTTTGAACACGAATTACAGCCAAACGGCTAAAACCACAGTAATATATCGATTCTTGCTAGATTCCTCAAACATTCAGCTTTCATATGCATCTTTTGGATTCATTCTATGTATTATAGTTTTCGAGTAAATCAATGAAATGTAAAAACACTGCTTTTTCGAGCATTTTTTCAATTTTGAACACGAATTACAGCCAAACGGCTAAAACCACAGTAATATATCGATACTTGCTAGATTCCTCAAACATTCAGCTTTCATATGCATCTTTTGCATTCATACTATGTATTATACTTTTCGAGAAAATGAATGAAATGTAAAAAGACTGCTTTATTGCGTTATTTCTAATTTGAACGCGTATTACAGCCATACGGATAAAATCACAGTAATATATGAATACTTGCTACATTCCCCAAACATTCAGCTTTCATATGCATCTTTTAGATTCATTCTATGTATTATAGTTTTCGAGTAAATCAATGAAATGTAAAAACACTGCTTTTTCGAGCATTCTTTCAACTTTGAACACGAATTACAGCCAAATGGCTAAAACCACAGTAATATATCTGTACTTGCTACATTCCCCAAACATTCAGATTTCATATGCATCTTTTGGATTCATTCTATGTTTTATAGTTTTCGAGAAAATCAATGATATGTGAAAAGACTGCTTTTGGATCGTTATTTTTTAATTTTTTCAAATTTGAACGCGAATTACAGCCATAATTATGAAACCACAGTAATATATCAATACTTGCTGCATTCCCCAAACATTCAGCTTTTATAAGCATCTTTTGGATTCATTCTATCTATTCTAGTTTTTGAGAAATCACTAANNGATATAATAAAAGTTAAGAAATATGAGAAAAGTTTAAATTTTTTCGTAAATTTCAGGACCTTTTAAATTAGAAATATCGATGCTAAAATTTATTTCTGTGAGCTCAATCGAAAAGTGACACTTTTCAGTTTACGATTCTTGTTGAATTATGCAATTATTCTGCGTGGTTATCCTGAAATTAATGAAAACGTGAAAGTCCTTTCAGCAATGGTATCAATAAGCTATTAGTGTGCTCGTTGGAAAGATGAGAGTTTTATCTTTAATTTGAGTATTAGATCATCAAATTAGCTTAAGTAGTTCTCAGACAATTCAAAAATATACGCACACCATAAATCTGTAATTGTATTCGTTAAAAAGGACATAGTTTTATCTTTACGACACGTTTTAAATAATCTAAGTATCATGATTGGTTAGTGAGTAATGATATCAAACGAATCGATATGTTCTCTGCGTTTATTTTATAATGTATATACAAAAAGAACAGTTATGTGAAACGGACTAACGGACTAACTGTTACAATACAAACTCATCCAGTTGCACTTTTACTTCGGATAGAGACGCATCGCGTATCGAATACAGATAAACAACTAGTATGTTCAGCTCAAAGTGCGTTTCTCAGGCAAGGATGACCGGAAAGACAGCAATCGTGACCGGATGCAACACGGGAATCGGCAAGTTCACAGTCAAAGAGCTTTACCGTCGCGGCGCGAAAGTGATTATGGCCTGCAGGAACGTGGAGAAGGCCGAAGAAGCCATGAAAGACATCGAGGAGGAATGCCGAGGACAGAACGATCTGGGACAACTCCGAACTGTTAAATTGGACCTGAGCAGTCTTCAATCCGTTCGTTCGTGCGCCTCGCAGCTGAACGAAAGCGAGAGCACGATCGATCTTCTCATCAACAACGCAGGTGTCATGATGTGTCCGTTGACGAGAACAGAGGAAGGATTCGAAATGCAATTGGGAACGAATCATCTCGGACATTTCCTCTTCACGCTTCTGCTTCTACCGAAGATAGTCGAGAGTCGTCCTGCGAGGATCGTCAACCTTTCCTCGTCGGGTCACAAGCAGGGTCGGATGGTCTTCGACGATTTGAATTGGCAGAATAGAAGATACAGCGCGCTCGGCGCTTACGGACAGAGCAAACTGGCTAATATATTGTTTACCAAAGAGTTAGCGCGTCGTTTGGTCGAGGCCAAAGTTGATGGCGTGACGACGTACAGTCTTCATCCGGGCGTTATTAGCACGGATCTGGGAAGACATCTGACCTCTCCCATATACCAAGTAGCCAAGTTCTGCATGAAGACGATAGGTTTTTGGTACGTGAAGAATATAGAGCAGGGATCGCAGACAACATTGCATTGCGCTCTTGACGAAGAGGCGGCGAAAGAATCCGGATTGTATTACGACGACTGCAAACCAGTCAATCCTACGAGAGCCGCAGAGAATCCAGAAGATGCTCAACGCTTGTGGAAGGAGAGTCTCGAGTTGGTCGGATTAGATGAAAACTATAACCCGTTCAAAACACAGCAATAAATTCAATTACAATTGAAAAAGAAATTAATAATTTACTTTTATTGTACATTACATTTTTGTTCCGTCATTTAATAGTCATGGCCTTCGCGTGTTTAGAATTAATTTCATTAACTCAATCAATGAAACAATCAATATACATATGAAAAATAGAAGAATTATGGGAAAAAAAGCAGCGGAGTAGGAACAAGAGGGTATCAATCCAGGGACATTAGTGGGATATTTAAATTTGGGAAGAATATTTGGGTTTCGAGGTCGTACATATAAATTACAATAAAATGTTAAGTGTTTAATCATTTTTTTTTTCTGTTATCTAATCCATTTATACATAGAAAAACCTTAGTAGTAAACATTTGCAAAGAAATTGCTTCTAAAGTGCATTTTATAGTAAACAAATTACATAAATTATTATCAGGTAAGCCTGGAGTAAACAACTGAATACAATTTAATGTTGAGTCAACATATTGATTATTATACCTTTTTATTATCTGTAATTACACAATTTATTTATTTTTTTAATATTAAACAATTACAATTTAATAAAAATATAATTATATAATTGGTATTTTTTTATTGTATAAAATTTTATAAGATTTATCGTATTTTAGTAACATTTATATAATCAATGTTGGTGCAACTTAATTTATGAATTTATTGATTTACTTTGATTATAAAAAATGTGACTGAATAATTTAAATATACAATACAAATTTCTATCGAATGATTTCACACATAAAACTAACTTTGTATCAATCAAATCATTATTTAATTTTGTTTAAATTTAAAGATTTATTTACTTTTATATAATCAATTTTGGTACTACTTAAAATATAAAGTTATTTTAATTAAACTTGATTTACTTTAATTATAAAAAATGTGACTGATTAATTAAAATATACAATACAAATTTCCATCGAATGATTTCACACATAAAACTAACTTTGTATCAATCAAATCATTAGTTAATTTTGGTTAAATTTGAAGATTTATTTACTTTTATATAATCAATTTTGGCACTACTTAAAATATAAAGCTATTTTAATTAAACTTTATTTACTTTTATTATACAAATGTGACTGAATAATTGAAATATACAATACAAATTTCTATCGAATGATTTCCACATAAAACTAACTTTGTATCAATCAAAACATTATTTAATTTTGTTTAAATTTGAAGATTTAGTTACTTTTATGTAATCAATTTTGGTATTAACTATAATATAAAGCAATTTTAATTAAACTTTATTTACTTTGAAATTTACAAAAGAAATTTCTATCGAATGATTTGCATCCCATGTTTAAATTTGAAGATTTAGTTACTTTTATGTAATCAATTTTGGTACTACTTAAAATATAAAGTTATTTTAATTAAACTTGATTTACTTTAATTATAAAAAATGTGACTGATTAATTAAAATATACAATACAAATTTCCATCGAATGATTTCACACATAAAACTAACTTTGTATCAATCAAATCATTAGTTAATTTTGGTTAAATTTGAAGATTTAGTTACTTTTATGTAATTAATGTTGGTAATACTTAAAATATAAAGCTACTTTAATTAAACTTGATTTACTTTGATTATAAAAATAAGACTGAATATTTGAAAAATACAATAAAATCTTCCACATTTCCACATAAAACTAACTTTGTATCAATCAAATCATTATTTAATTTTGTTTAAATTTGAAGATTTAGTTACTTTTATATAATCAATTTTGGTAATACTTAAAATATAAAGTTATTTTAATTAAACTTGATTTACTTTGATTATAAAAAATGTGAATGAATAATTGAAAAATACAACAAAATCTTCAAACAAACAAAGTTTCTATCAATTAAAACATTGTTTATTTTTATTTAAATTTGAATATTTTATATTGTTTAGTAACTTTTATATAATTGATATAAGTAATCCTTCATTTATGAAATTAATGTTGTACTTGACTTAAACTAATTACAAATTTCTTATCCAACTTTCATCAAGAATCCTTAATGAAATCATTATGTTTTCATTAAAATTAATTAGATTAAATGTTTGTTAAAAAAAATATGAATTAAGTTTGGCTCCATCTCTGTATTATTCAAGTACTCAAACATTGAATATTTTTGTTACTGTAAATAGTAATTTTAAATGAAACATTTGTTAAACTTCTTGTAGTTATTATAATAAAGTGTAATTGCTTCTTTTTAATTAATATCTAACAGTTAAAAATGTAGTTGTTAATTGTATTTGCGTGGTGCCATCTGTGCTAAGGTTGTGAGAAGTTCAAGTATTTGAATTTGGCGCTCGCCGGATGTTTTCGTCGTCCGGATGTGGTGTCGCTAGTAGCCGAATGAACGGGAGGAAGTCGTCCATTTTCTCTTCGCGGTGACCGGTGCGGGAGCACATGTGCAAGATCAGCGCTTTCCTGAACTGATAAAACTCCAATAACAACTGCAGAACGCAGCGGTACAATTCGCTCAGTTTGAGTAACAGAAGTAGTAAATACACACAGATCAAACCATGAACACCGAAAAGCTGAAGAAGCTGCAGGCCCAAGTTAGGATCGGCGGCAAAGGCACACCGAGGCGCAAGAAGAAGGTAAAAATCATCATATTTATTAACTATTTACTTTTAATGTCGGGTTTTTGTTTAAGTTATTGTGATAAACTGTTTTTCCATTTACACGCTTTTTCCACCTGCTTTCCTGTTATTGCAATTGTCATGGTCGTACCTCCTCCATCTCTTTGACTATGCGGTTTTCCGGCTCAACTTTCATCCCGATTTTTATCAACCTAACCCCTAACTACAAGTTTCAACTTCAATTACTTTCTCAATACCAATTCTATACCCATTAGAAGATCTTCAGCAATGGAATTGTGGGTTTGGAAACACCTGAACCATGTGCTCAAAACATTCATATGCATGCACATTATCGAAGAGTTGATATCAAGGTGTAACTAAGGTCATGATCATGAGACCTGATTGTTTATACATTTATCGACTAATACAGTCAGAAGTTCATAACCTAATTGCTTTTTATCTATCAAGAATAACACAATCATTCTGATATTACAAAACTATTAACTTATTACATAAACCAATTGATTATCTATTTCTAACCTCACTGAAAATCTCTTATACATATCAATTTTTGATCAAGTTTTGAAAATATTTAAAAGTAATTATAGAAATAGTATAATGTTAATAAACAAACAAAATGAACTTTGTTTATTTATTTCATTCAAAAAACATAATTTTCTGAATTAGTTATGTTAATGAAAACAAACTTTAATAATATATTATTATTTTTGTCTCTAATCATTAATGTAAGTTGTAAATTTGTTAAAGTTGAGAAATGAATGAATTATATGTGTTAATAACACTTAACTTGCAGATTTAGATACTTTTCACTTAAAAGCTCATTACTGAATGTGTCATGTTATAATAATGAACTGTTAAAAGTGATTTATTTGCAATTATCTAATCAATGAGAATTTAAATGCAGAAATGTAAAGATATTTAACATCTCAAGTTGTTGATGTAATTTGCAGCTGTAAATTGAAATTACAACACGTTTTTTCTTTTCTAATTGAAAACTGAATTGGTTTCTGTGTAATCATTTGGAGATTTATTGTATCATTAGCAAAAAACTGTGGATAAATCAAGAGAATTATAGTTATAAAGTTTATATTATTCATGATATTTGTATTATTTGTTTGACCTAAATTGAACTTTTTGAATTATATTCCAAAGGGAAGGAATAGTTTCATAATTTATGTATTTGGAATTGTTAAATCCTGAATTTATTTTGTATTGAACTTCTTGGGTAATGGAGGAATTGGTTAAAAACCCTTGAAGGGACAGACATTTCTAGACCTAAATGGGGACAACTGAATCCATATCAATTGGTATGGATTCAGCATAAACATCTTTTGCTGTCCTTTTCTTGGACATTTTCTTAATAAATGTAATAATGCCTCGCTAAGCATGTTAAAAAGGTGGGACAAGTTATCTTATGTGGTTAACCAAACATCGTTTGAAGATATGATAAAGTAAAAGGCTAATACTAATTTTTGTTGTTGTTAATTTAAGGTTGTCCACTCTACACAAGCCACAGATGAGAAGAAACTGCAGTCTTCGCTGAAGAAGCTGTCAGTGAACACCATCCCCGGCATCGAAGAGGTGAACATGATCAAGGACGACGGCACCGTCATCCACTTCAACAACCCAAAGACCCAAGCCTCTTTGGCCGCGAACACCTTCGCGATCACTGGCCACGGTGAGAACAAACAGATCACCGAGATGCTCCCCGGCATCCTCAACCAGCTAGGACCAGAGGGTCTGACCCAGTTGAAGAGGCTCGCCAGTTCAGTAGCCAGCGCCGGCGTTGGTAAAATGGTGCCCGAAGACGAGGAGGACGTCCCGGACCTAGTCGAGAACTTTGACGAAGCCTCCAAACAGGAAGTTGTCAAGATCGAGGCGGCAGCTGAAGAAAAGAAAATCGAGTAGATTTTAAGTTTTTTTTTTATATACTACATATACCTACTACTACTACTACTTTAAATATGCAGAGAGTCCTCCACATACACACGACACACACAAAAAAACAACAACAACCTACAGACAACAATAAAATAAGTATTTCTCGAAAAAAAAAACAACAAGATCAACCACAACAACACTCTTTTTCTTTTCTACTTTTTAAAATAATTGAAAACGAATATCGGGTTTTATTCTTTTGATTGAAGATCGAGAGAAGGAAAAAAAATTGCAGAAAACCAATTGTTTTCTGTTGTTACTAATTATTAGCGTTGTATAGAATATTTCGTAAGAAATATAACGTATCGTATATATATATATTAACATTAATATTCTATATTACAAAAAAGACTTGCGTTTTCTCCTCTCTTTATTATTATTATTTTTTGTTGTATTCTCTTCTTTTTGGGTTTTCTTCATGATCGTTCTTCATTTTGAAATTTTCATTCTTCATTATGTTTGTTTAGTTCATAAATCGAAATCTTAAACCAAATTTGTTGGCCAAAAAGAATGGAAAGCGGATGAAAAAGAAAAAGTAATTATAATGAGCGATTTGTAAATTGTTGTAAAATATTTTTTACAATGGATAAATAAAATAACAATTAATGAAGCATTTAATTGCATTCTTTATTTTATTGAAAAACAAATACACAATCTTAATTGAGAAGTTTCTAGTTTTTATGCATAATTATTATTTAGGTGTACATTTGGTTGCATAGGCTAATCGCAAAATTTGAATACAAGAAATATATTAAATTTAATTAGAAAGAAGACAAAACGTTATTTATCAATGAGAGATTTATGCAAATCGGTAATGTTATTTTATTAAAACCACGATTTGCATAAATATCTTGTGAAATTGTTAGATCAAAGAAATTATCCATTTTGGTTAGTATTTTCATAATCAACATTTTCCTAATAAAATTTAATTGGTAAAGTTTATCTTGAATACTCAGTAAATAAAATAAACATAAATAGTTGAATGTAGATGTCTATAACAGGGGTGGCCAAACTTTGGCTCGCGAGCCGCATGCGGCTCTTTAAGAGTCAAAACACAAATATTATATACATTTTATATTATGATTGAGATTTTTTTTTTTAATTTATTCAAAAAAGTTTTGCGGCCCTTGCTGCAAAAAATCTGGCCACCCCTGGTCTATAATACAAAATTTTGAAGTAACAAACAAACACTTAGATTTTGCTCTATATTAACGTAATAAGTAGATTACCAATTAAATTTAATTGTGATAATTAATCTTGAATCTTTAGTGAATGAAATGAGTGTAAATAGTTGTATTGTAGCTACATTGGTTTCTCCGTAATCTAACAAGTATTTTTTTTATTGTTATTTGACATATTTTAATAACTTAGATTTTGCTTTGTACTAAAACAGCGGGCATTTCCCAAATAAAATTTAACTGTGGAAATTAATCTTGAATGTTTAGTAATTAAAATGAGCGTAAATGGTTTGTTTCTAATGTGAAAATTATATATTGAATATTTGACTTGGTGAAAAACAACAAGTTCGATTTTGTTCTATATTAAGAAAAATAATAGTTTACCAATTACATCAATTGAAGGAAGTTAATGTTGAATATTTAGTGAATGAAATGAGTATAAATAATTGTATGTACCTACATTGGTTTCTTCGTAATCTAACAAGAATTTTTTTTATTGTTATTTGACATATTTTAGTCACTTAGATTTTGCTTAGTATTAAAATAGCCGGCATTTCCCAAATGAAATTTAACTGTGGGAATTAATCTTGAATGTTCAGTAAATAAAATGAGCGTAAATGGTTTAATATAGATACAATGGTTTGTTTCTAATGTGAAAATGAAATATTGATGATTTGACTTTGCGAAAAACAACAAGTTCGATTTTGTTCTATATTAAGAAAAATAATAGTTTACCAATTACATCAATTGAAGGAAGTTAATCTTGAATATTTAGTGAATAAATAGCGTATGAATAGTTTAATGTAGCTATATTGGTTTCTTCGCAATCTAACAAGTATTTTTTTTATTGTTATGTGACATACTTTAATCACTTAGATTTTGCTTTGTACTAAAAGAGCGGGCATTTCCCAAATAAAATTTAACTATGGGAATTAATCTTGAATGTTCAGTAAATAAAATGAGCGTAAATGGTTTAATATAGATGCAATGGTTTGTTTCTAATGTGAAAATGAAATATTGAAGATTTGACTTGGCGAAAAACAAGTACGATTTTGTTCTATATTAAGAAAAATAATAGTTTACCAATGATATCAATTGAAGGAAGTTAATCTAGAATATTTAGTGACTAAAGAGCGTATACATTGTTTCATGTAGCTACTTCGGTTTCTTTATAATAAAAGAAATCATTTTGCTTTTTGATAATTGACAGGTGGAAAAATGGTCACTTAGATTTTGCTCTGTATTTAAATAACCAGTAATTCCCAAATAAAATTTAAGTATGGGAATTAATCTTGAATGTTTAGTAAATAAAATGAGCGTAAATGATTTAATATAGATGCAATGGTTTGTTTATAATGTGAAAATGAATTATTGAAGATTTGACTTGGCGAAAAACAACAAGTTGGATTTTGTTCTGTATAAAGAAAAATAATACTTTACCAATTACATCAATTGAAGGAAGTTAATCTTGAATATTTAGTGAATAAATAGCGTATAAATAGTTTCATGTACCTACATTGGTTTCTTCGTAATCTAACAAGTATTTTTTTTTTATTGTTATGTGACATACTTTAATCACTTAGATTTTGCTTTGTACTAAAACAGCGTTCGATTCCCAAATAAAATATAAGTATGAGAATTAATCTTGAATGTTCAGTAAATAAAATGAGCATAAATGGTTTAATATAGATGCAATGGTTTGTTTCTAATGTGAATATGAAATATTGAAGATTTGACTTGGCGAAAAACAACAAGTTGGATTTTGTTCTATATTAAGAAAAATAGTAGTTTACCAATTACATCAATTGAAGGAAGTTAATCTTGAATATTTAGTGAATAAATAGCATATAAATAGTTTAATGTAGCTATATTGGTTTCTTCGCAATCTAACAAGTATTTTTTATTGTTATTTGACATATTTTTTAATCATTTAAATTTTGCTTTGTACTAAGACAACGGGCATTTCCCAAATAAAATTTAACTATGGGAATTAATCTTGAATGTTCAGTAAATAAAATGAACGTAAATGGTTTAATATAGATGCAATGGTTTGTTTCTAATGTGAAAATGAAATATTGAAGATTTGACTTGGCGTTGTTGTTGTTCGATTTTCTTCTATATTAAGAAAAATAATAGTTTACCAAATACATCAATTGATGGAAGTTAATCTTGAATATTTAGTGAATAAAGAGCGTATACATTGTTTCATGTAGCTACTTCGATTTTTTTATAATAGAACAAATCATTTTGCTTTTTGATAATTGACAGGTGGAAAAATAACCAGTAATTCCCAAATAAAATTTAAGTGTGGGAATTAATCTTGAATATCCCGAGAATCAGAGTCGTTCTTAGAGCTTTGAGGGCCCCGCAGCGAACGTTTTTACGTTTTTTTAGGTTCGAGTCAAAGGACATATAAATACATTGCATGTAACTACATTGGTTACTTGGTAATTCACTTGACAAGTAGTGTAAAAGTACATACGAAATGTCCAATTTCAATATTGAATTATATATATTTGCTTTTATTCAAATTTTTCACAAACTTCTTTATATCTTCTACACTTTTTAACAAATAATATATATAAAAAATATTCAATTAATAAAACCTTTCTTATATATATATATAGTATAGTGTGGACACATCAGGTTTCATAATCATCATCAGTGTTAAAGTTTCCATCGGTAAACCTATATAAACTCATAAATAAAAAATACGGGTTCTCACTTTTCTCTTGTTTTACTCGGCCCGGAAGAACGCGCGTGTTGTGCTCGAGGATGGGCATGGCCGGAGACCGTCAGTCTGTATAGGTGCGTCCGCACCATCACTTCCGCGCAAACATCATCATCGAAATGTACAAAAAAAAAATAATTAATATATAAAGGATGAACAAAAAAAAAGTGTGTGTGTGTGTGACTATGTAACAATCTTACGACAGTTGCGTATAATAATAATAATAATTTGATTGAACGACATGAAAACCAATAGTAAGAAAAAAAATAAATTGTATGTATATGTAATTATATATATATATATATGTAGGTGGATGAGAAAAAAGACACGACAACATTGCTTTCATAACTCGCATGCAGCAAATACCAAAAAAAAGACGTTTAATTTCAAAAACGAAATTGAACGAAAAGTATGTCGATAGTTTTCGGAAATTGACAACCAAGAACATATAATAATAATATGTATGTTACTAAAATTTAAGAAGAAAGAAAATCGATAAAAGTGCGCGTACAACGCTACTTTTCATTTTGTTTTTTTTTTTAATATAATTATATATATATATATTTCACATCTTCATGCATTGAATTTCTCGCAAAAAAAAAAAGAAACACTTTCGTAAAAACACCATGACTCTTTCTACCTACTACACCGAATTTCCGTCGTGGTTAATAACTTTTGCTTCATTAATAGTAATTGTAATAGTATATAATAATATATGATTAAGTCGAGTGTTTCAATGTAAGGGAAACGGCTCGAAATCAGCGAACAATAATGGTAAATACAAAAGAAAACGATGAATGAAGAATACAGCAACACAGCCCGCGAGTGGGTCTTAATGGTAAGTTCCACGATATTAGTATTCTTAGTGCATGTCATGATGTAAACATATGGATAATGATAATAAGATTTACGAATTGAAGCTAAAAAAAAAATAAGCGTACGTCAAAGCTGACGGTGCCTAAGTTTCGCTTGAGCTTTCCTAAGGAGCGTGTCGAAGGAGTCGTCCGGCGTTTGGGCGATTATCGTGCCGGTGATAGGGGACCAGTATCCTTGGTCGTCCTTGACGTTGTCGAGGTCGGCGTAGGTGGTCTGGCAGAAGAGACGACGTCCGCCGAAGCTGAGGTCGTAATGCGGCAGGTTGCTATCCTCGTTGCCTCTCTCCAAAGCCTCGTAAGCGTCCTCTTTGTGCTGGTACGTGACAAAACCGTAGTTGTCGGCGTTCCTTCGGAAATGAACGCTGACGTTCGTCACGGGCCCGAATCGCTGGAACCGCCTCTTCAGATCATCACGTGTCACGCTGTCTGCGATTCTTCCCACGTAAATAACCCTCCTTTCCTCCACTTCGAGCATCTGTTCTTGCTGTCTCCTGCGGACTGGGGACGGTGTGCTGCTTCGGCTGCGACTACTGCTCCTGCTTCTACTTCTACCGCGGCTGGAATATCTGCTGGAGGAGGAGGATGATGAGGACCGCGAGGAGCTTCGTGAGCTTCCGCTGCTGCTCGACGAACTAGATCTCCTCCTGCGCTTCGCGCAATTGCTACTGCTGTGGATGGTCTGCACGTGGGCGTTGCACAACTTGGGTCGCGGCCCGTTTTTATCTAAATAAACTATCGTTTTGTCCTCACCGTGTTCTACTTGCTTCGTTATCACAGGTTTCACTTTTGGCAAATGTTCAACTATGGAACTGATCAGGGAGTTCGGGGATATCTGGACTTGGGTGTTCAGCAGGATCTGCTCCAAGTGACCCCAAGACTCCTCCGTGTTCGTTCCGACACTAACTAACGTCTTCATAACCATGTTCTTCGGCGGCTTCACCTCTACCTCCTTAATCTCATTGACGTCGCACGTCTTCTTGACCTCATTGCCTCCATCCTTGTTGTTCTGTTGCGCCGTTATTAAATCCTGTGCCATCTTCATAAGCATCTCCTGATGGCGGAGACGACGCGCGTTCTCGTCCTCCTCGGGAGCGGGCGACGACGATCCACTGTTTCCTATGCTCTTGTTCCGTAGTCGCTTCTTGTATTCCTCCAAATTCAACTTCTTCTTGATCGTGTTGGTCTTCAACAACGAGACCATAAGCTTACCATCGGCGTTCTTCACCGTCGGTTGCGTGCGAAGGATGGAACGCTCGTCCTCCTCGCACGAGGAGAATCCGGAGTCCTTCCTAGGCGTCGACGAGCAGTAGTCGTGATCCAACTGTATGCTCTTAGTTTCCCTAACTACAATCTGCTGAGGTAGAATGCGTTTCTTGGCCGGAATGATCGGCGGTATAACTGTGATAGGCTTGCGCTTGCTGGACTGACGTATACGGTCGATCAATTCCGGAGGCAGTGCGTCTAAAATTTGCTTATGCTTAGATTGTTCTTTGGTCGGCGATGCAGGCTTCTCCTCCTTCACCACGACGACACTGCTCATCGATGTTCCGGTGGAGACCTTCTGCACCTTCTTCGGATTGCTCCTAATTTCAGCAATCTGCGGCTGCGGTTTCAGTGCTGGCGCTTCGCCGCTCCTGCTGCTCTTCAGACTCCTACCCGCATACTTCCTCGCCCTCTTCGGCGTCTTTATCGGCGATATCAACTTTATCCTGCCTTTGTTTGACGCCTTCATCTCTTCTATAATGCTGTTCACCTCTTCGGCTACAGGTATAGCCTGAGGTGGCGGCAGTGTCTGTTTCCTCTTGATTGGACTCGCAGCAACCGGCGACACCACCTTCTTACCTCTCGATTCCTGCAAGACATTTTCAGTATTGAACTCAACCTTCTCTGGTATAGAGATAACCGTTGGTTCACACAACTCTTCTGGCGGCAAATCGTTCACGACCGCCGGGAACGAATCCTCCAATGACGATGGAACCAACAGCTCAAGCGGAATTGCACCATCGTGACCTGAAATATAACATCCAACATTAAAACTAAAAACCTTCAACAAATTTTCATCATGAAACATCTTCAAAATAATTCTTATTGGAAAAAAAATAACATAAAATTAATACAAATTAGATTCATATTAATTATGCATTCCATTTGAACGAATCATAAATCTATGATTTTATTTCCAAGGAACAAATCTGATTCAATAATGACATACAAGATATGTACGTCACGATTACATAATAAAAAAAAATAGGATTGCATTCGTATACTAAAATCAATGCCAATGAGAGCGTATTCCATAATAGAAGCAGCTGATATGAGGAATCAAATTAAATTTCGAATAGTAAGGAAACGCAAGCTGCGCGCTTTCATTTCGCGTACGTAAGGTAAGGTCGGGAAAAGGAGCTGTTGTGAAAGTGTAGCAAATACAGACCGAATTGAAAAGTTGAAAAGGTTTTATGCAATATCTACATTCCGCGTGTTGAAAACCTACGGAGGAGAAGCGAAAGGCCGAAACACTTTAAAAACAAATTGCTCAGCCTTGATGGTGTGTGGTATACCGTTGAGGTCATTGGATCTATTCATTATTAAGTATGTCTGCGCGTAACAATCGGGGTTACCCAAAACAACTTGCAAAGCTTTAAATAAAACAAGTCTTAAAACTTAGCGACATTGAAAGTTTAAAGACACAATCAAGCATGAATAATTGAAATTAAAAGTGTAACTATTGAAGTACGAATTACATGATCGTACTGTATTTAAGTAGAGAAGAGAAAGCTTTGAATCTAAAAGAGAAGCGAAAGTTAACTTGTAGAAGAATTAGCATAACGTCCGCATTAATTAAAGATAATTATAAACCTTTCTTTCTTAGATTCAATTAAAAATAAGCATTCAGGATCAATAATAATAATAATCTATATGTATGTATTGCGGTGGCAATCGCAAGCCCGACCACCGAAATCCCGACAATCAAATCCCGACTATATCGAAATTTATAATAATTAAAGACATAATTATTATAAATTTCTACAATGACATTTTTATGGTAGTCGGGATTTTGACACAGCCGGGATTTCGAACGTCGTGATTTCAATAGACGGTCTTTCGGTTGTCGGGCTTGCGATATAGACCGATGTATTGATAACTGTTTTTGAATGCAATATTTTAATAATTTCCAAAAAAAAAAAACAACAAATAAATTGCTTTAAATAAAGCCGTTATGATTCCATTAAAAATGGTCCACGTGAAAGAGAAAGGTCGTTAAATTTGGTATCGAACGAACGGTACATTTAAAGTGCCAATGGCGAAGAAGGAATACAGTTACAGCTGTTTTCGAAGCTGCATAAGCAAGGTAGAAATCGGCATGGATCAAAACGTGCAGTTAACTTCACGTGCAAAATAACATCCAGATTCACATTCACCCAAAAAAAACCTCATTTTTTTGCTGTAGACAACAAATATTTATGAAAATCATCGACATATTAAAATTTAGCAGACTTAAATTTAGGATGAGATCACACATTTTATTACAGAGATAAGTAATGCAAATATGGGAAACCCACGTGGAACCAACACGTTGTATTCATTGTTAAAAAAAAATTCATACAACGTGCTCGAGCCAAAAACGGAAGATTTTACACAACATCTCAATCAGTCTTCTTTAAGCATTTCCTTAATCAAATCTTTGACGACTAAGCTTTTAATCATTCAATTAATTTTATATTAAAAAAAGTAATTTTTAAGATTATTAAATCAGAACTTTACTTTAGGAATTTATAGTTAAAAACACGTCATATTCGTGTCCTCCAAAAAAAATACTCGTAACTGTATCTAATTTTTTTTATATCTCAAGTAGTTTTTAAAGAAATATTCCTTATCCTTGATGAATATAATAATACTTAATTAATCCAATATTTTATCTACTTTTTCTATATTTTTCAATTTTTTTACAAAATAAAATTTATTTATAATCAATTCAAGATTATTTTATTAATGTGTTTCATTGATTGAATAATATATGGGAAATTCATTGAAATTAAACTGCTACGCATTGTGATTTATCGTTATTTTGTTGTGTTCCGGTTATGAAGATTATCGAAGCGAGAAGTTTACAAACAATGCGTTGTGAAGGAAATTTTAAAATAGAGAAAACTATTTATTATGAATGGATGAAACTTTGATATAAGTATTGAGTACAAGTTATGAAGATTACTTGATAATCGTCTGCTGATGTAAGATTTGAATGTTTACTTGATGTTATCAAGAAGTTGAAGAAACACGTGTTTGATGACATTTGTTTTGATAATCCTTTTTATGGTGTTATCAATTCGGTAGGTGTGTAATAAACAAAATTTATCGACTTACCAGTATTAAATATTGCTTCGGTCAGCAGAGAACCCGTCTGGTGTATCTCCAGATTGGTGTTCTCTGTGGCTTCGAATTGCTCGAGAAGACTGTTCAGGTCGCCGGCCTGAAGAACTGGATGGCTGATCACGTCGGAGATGGTCTCAACGTCCACGTTAATATCGTCCTCATCCTCGACGACAACTACTTCCTCTTCATCATCCTCGTCGTCCTCATCATCATCCGAAGAGCTGGAGGTATCGCTGTCGTTGGTCACGTACCGCATGGCCACCATGTCAATCCTCTTCCCGCCGAGACGTGGTGGAGCCGGCTCATCCACCTCCTCCTCCTCCCCCGTCACGTACTTGGTGATGTCGAATCCATTCGGCGAGATGAAATCCTCAGCAGCCAAGTCGACTTCTGCTTCCACAGTCACATCCTCAGACACCGTCTGCGATATTTCCAACCATACCGATTCATTGATTGTTTGTTTTTTTTTTTGTTTGTTTGTTGTTGCTTGCATTTAGTTGAGGCAACTCAACTCGCGTACAGATAATTTTGATCTACTCACGTCTATATTCACTAAATGCTGCCAATCGTTCATTATCTTGTTGAGGTCCTCCCTGGTGGACGGGGAGCTTGATAGTGGACAAAAGTTGTCCGGATTTCCCGAAACCGGTATGAGGCCGACATCTCCGTTGAGCCTAAACATAAAACAGAACTATGTCAGTATTCGTTCCTTTGAAATTCAACAATTTATATAAAAAAAATATATATATAAAATAGATAAGAAAATCCTTGATGGCCCATACGGTTCAACTGAAATAAATAAATAAGAGAAAAAAAAAAACGGGAGATGCGATTCATAAAAGTATGTTTCTCCCTTCAGATTGGCGGACTTACTCTCTTTCGTCATTGTCCCAATCCCAATCATACTGACTAATAATAGTGTTGTGAAGTCCATCGAGACTAAAGGAATCTTCACCGGTTGGGTCCTGAAATATTCCAGAAGTGAGTAAAACTGATGCGCATTGGGGTGGTTAAAAGTTAGATGTGCTGTACCAGAAAGTACGAAGAAAACTCCTCTTCTTTGTGGAAGTTTAAGAAACCAGCATCCATTTAGGAACGAATTTTATAGAATAGTTTAAGCAAAAAAAAGGTGTTCAATTTATTTGGGGGGGATGGTTGTTGTTGTTCTGCCTTGTGTGTGCAGTAATTGTTTTATTGTGATCCTATCTTTGCAGGGCTCCAGGCTAACTCGTAACTATCATGTCGGAGAGGGTTTTGTATATATTTGGGGGGGAAACACCTGGAAGAGAAATTGGTAGCATTAGTACGGTAACAAACGCGAAGGAAGAAGACGAATTCCATTGCGAATCGGAATGCGCCATGTGGATTAATAACCAAGAAAAAAAAGTATGGGTAAATTCGTGCACACATATCGTATGGATGGATGAGAGAAGAGAGACGTGGGTTTCTGTATCGTATATATATATATGTATTTATATTTGTTCGGAGGTGGCGGTTTTTCGCGGTTCTCGTCTTTGGGGTAGTTCCACGAGATAATTGTGGGGGGTTGGGCTCGTTGACCGGAGGAATCTTGATCCTAGCCTAGCATCATCCTCCATCGAGTGTGCGTGCGTGTGTGTTGTTGGATGTGTGTAAGCGGGCACATTTTTTGAGGTTATCCTCCCGCATGTCGCATATTTTCCTCTTTTCCGGCGCAAATACCGGATAATCCTTGACGACGTCTTCACTCACCGATGGTCTGTGGCCGGCCGCTGCTAAATCCAATCCGCTAATCCTCGAGAATCACTTTTTTCCGCACAGAAAACTCGAAGGAAACATCCACAGAATAACATGTGAGCAGCCAGCACTGTCTACATGCGTCAAACTTGCCCACGGGCCAACCCGATCCAAACTGTTGTTCATCGATCGCCACGCAGCGTTTGCGCGGCAAATTCAAAAATAAAAATATATATTACATATACGTATAAATCTTCTCACGACCCCTCTTCCTCAACACCAAACAGATGCATCTGCCTTAAATGCTAATCGATGGCAAACTCAGATTTTGCTCAAGTTTCCACGATAAAAAACGTTTATGTAACTCACTACATCCTTTATTCATTCATTCACTAATTTAATTCAAACCCTCATTCATTCATTAATCAAAATCAATTAGCAAAAAGCGCTCTAATCCACAAAATATTGAACATTTAGGTATTTAATAATAAACTAAAATTGAATTCTAACATAAACTGAAATTTTTACTGCGTCGTTCATTCATTAGATAATTTTGTTCATCAAATAATTAAATAACGAAATTAATACAATGAACATAAGCAGGAAGTACTCAAATTTCTAAATATTCAATAACAATAACATGTACATTCCTATTAAGATTAATAATATTTTTTTGATACTTTAAAATTTACGAAATATGACAAAATTATGAAGCAGATTGTCTTAAATTTAATTGTCAATACAAATAAGTAGTTGTCATTAAGTTTTTCTTCTAATTATCAAAGATTTAAACTATATAATGAACATAGAAGAAAAACACAACATTGAAGATGTGTTAAGTTTGGGAAACACTGATTTAAACGAATTATTTATTCATATTTTGTGGATTTGATTGCTAATATAAATTATATAACACGAACTTAGTCATGCAATTTTATTATAATTCATTACTTTTAACTAATTAATAACTTAATTTTAATTATCATTTTCTTCTAATTATCAAAGATTTAAACTATAAAATGATCATAGAAGAAAAATACAATATTGAAGATGTCTTAAGTTTCATATTTTGTGGATTTTGATTGCTAATATAAATTATATAATTCAAAGTTAGTACACGAATTTAGTCATGCAATTTTCTTATAATTAATTACTTTTAACTAATTAATAACTTAGAATATGAAATTTATTAATTAGTTTTGTTTTAATTAATAAATTTTAATCTATACATTCCTATTAAGTTTATTAATATTTTTAATTCAAATTAATTTATTTTTTAGATACTTTTATGTTTACAAAATCATGAATTATATCATAAAATTAATTGTCAATGAAAATTAGTAGTTCTAATTATTTTTTTCTTCTAATTATCAATGATTCAAACTATATAATGAACATAGAAGAAAAACACAATATTGAAGATGTGATAAGTTTGAGAAACACTGATCTAAGATAATTTTTTTATTAAAATTTTGTGGATTTGGTTGCTAATAGAGTTAGTTAGTAATACTAATTTAGTCATATAATTATGTGTGTTTATAAAATTATTAACTAATTACTAACTGAATGATCAATTTTATTTAATTTGTTTTGTTTTAGTTAATCAATTAAATTAATGTAAAAACAAATCTTTTTCTATCAAAACTGTACTAAAAGAAATAATAATTAAAAGACTTTTATTATTGCACAACTTGCGTTAAGCTTAGTTTTAGTACACAATACTATTAATGTTTCATGAATCATCATGTTGCTATTATTTGTCATTACATAACTTTGTTCAATCGCACGAAATCTATGAAGAAAATCGATAATAAATTATATTTTTCTTTGATAATATTAAGATTTATACTTTAGTTCTAAATTTTGATTGTTGTAAGTAAGATCAATATTTTGATTAATACGGAAACTAAGAAAATCAAGTGTGTACAACAAAAATAAACAAAAATGTCACTCGAATGACTGAAAACGATTGTTTTTTTTTTGTTCTTTTGCATAACTATGCTGAATCACATGAAATCTATGAAGAAAATTGTGTTTTTCTTTGGTAATATTAAAAATAAAATCTATAGCTTAGTTCTAATTTTTGATTGATGCATGTTCAATAATTTGATTAATACGGAAACTAATAAAAATCAAGCGTGTAAAACAAAAATGTCACTTGAATGTCTTAAAACGATTGTTTTTTTTTGTCCTATTGCATAACTATGCTGAATCACATGAAATCTATGAAGAAAATTGTGTTTTTTTTTGGTAATATTAAGATTTATACTTTACTTCTAAAATTTAATTGATATAAGTTCGATATTTTGATTAATATGGAAACTAATAAAAATCAAGCGTGTACAAAAAAAATAAACAAAAATGTCACTTGAATGACTTAAAACGATTGTTTTTTTTTGTTCTATTGCATAACTATGTTGAATCACATGAAATCTATGAAGAAAATTATGTTTTTCTTTGGTAATATTAAGATTTATATTTTAGTTCTAAATTTTGATTGATGTTAGCTCAATATTTTGATTAATACAGAAACTAAGAAAAATCAAGCGTGTAAAACAAAAATAAACAAAAATGTCACTTGAATGACTTAAAACGATTGTTTTTTTTTGTTCTTTTGCATAACTATGTCAAATCACATGAAATTTATGAAGAAAATTGTGTTTTTCTTTGGTAATATTAAGATTTATACTTTACTTCTAAATTTTAATTGACATAAGTTCGATATTTTGATTAATCCGGAAGCAAAAAAAAATCAAGCGTGTAAAACAAAAATAAATAAAAATGTCACTTGAATGACTGAAAACGATTGTTTTTGTTGTTCTATTGCATAACTGTCTTAAATCACATGAAATCTACGAAGAAAATCGATATTAAGTAATAATTTTGTCGGATTATTATTATTTAAAGACTTTTTTTCTATAATTTCTTATGTAAAATGTTTAATTAAACCCGGAAATGTAAAACTAAAATTATGTAAACTCTGAAACCTGAATATGTTAACTCTTACCTGAAAAAGCTCAAACATGTAAAACTCACTAAACAAACACTTATAATAACACTATGTTGATTCACTCTTTGCAAAAAAAAAATCTGGCGTTTGGGCCTTAAACTTGTATCGATGTACACAAACTTGAAGCGAACATTATTCTCTCAACACTGAAACTGCGACTGAAAAAAAAACACGATGCAGTTTTCCTCTTGTATGCATTTTTCTGTTCGGCTTTTATCGTGGGTCGCCAAATTGCCAGGTAGCCAATTCTTCGGAAAATCTGCCCCCAGATGCGCCCTTCCCATTGGTCGGGACCCTTATTTTTATGGAGGGTCAGGATCCGATTTAATTTCCCCGCCACAGAAAAAGGGAACCCTTCATACATCAGGTGCCCAACACATTACTGTTAAAATACAGATAAAATAGTTAATTTCAGATCAAACGTTGATTTTGATGCATTTTATGAACAAATTTATTAACAAATCAAGATTACTTTGTTATTTAACAATTGCTACTCGATCTTTAATGTTCGTAAACAGTGTTGTTTTTTGTTGTCATGGATAAACCAATTGTTTTGTACCATTTATAATAAATAAAATAAATGCAGTAACTATAGCAACTTTAAATTTTAGACAATTTACTTTAAAAATAGGTAAAAAGTAGACTTCTTCACTTTTCCGGTGAGAAATTTTAGTGTCAGTAAGAAATATCTACACTTGATAAGACTTGTTGGGTCTTGATAATCACCATTGTGTGTAAGAAGTAGGGCTGTATTATCAGTTTCCTTTGAGATTAACTTCTTCAGCTTAAGAAAGTTAAGGTGGAAGACAAACGAACTGTAAAAAAAGACATTTTTTTCTTGGTATTAGAAGGAATTGAAGATGGTCTTAAAGTGGACATCTGTTTCTATATATATTACAAAAAAATTGAAAGAAACGTGATTATAATGCTGCGGCCCAGAAACTGAAAAACCAGAACTTGAAGGTCGATCCAAAAATAAAAATAAGTTATTTTGATACCTCTTCTAAGATATACCGAAACTATTTCATATATTTTAATAACACAAATTATAAAAAAAAATCAGTGTTTGAAAAATACATATAAATTGTAGAAAATTTTGCTTTATCCTTACAAAAATGTACAAAAAATAAGAAACATGCGGGTTGTAAATATTTGAAATATTGACATTTTCACATTGTGTTTCAGAAAATTTCATGCGGGTAAATTAAGTTAATTAAAATTTTGGAGATAGATTTCAATGAAATACTGATATTCACTACACATCATATTGTATTATCATGATAATTCAAAGGTTTTGCTTTTATTTCAGTGATTTAGAAGATATTTTATAGATGTAATCATAAATCCATGCATATTAATTGGACCTAGGACATTACCCTGTGGTACTTCAAATTTAATTTTACTAAGTTTTATTTAAACGAAAATCACATATAACTTCAACATTTAATTGAAAGAATATCAAATTTGTGTGCTAATGCAAATTTAAATATCAATTTAAACAACATTACAGATCGACTTAAGAAAATTAATTAATTTAATTTTTTCTTTATTCTCTAAACGATTACATTTTAAATATCCTAATAACTTATGGAAAGTAATTAATGAACTATTGTGTATAGAAACTAAGATTAACTAGAAGAAATTATAATTTATGAGCGCGGAAGTTTAGTTGCATAACCAACAACGAATTGGATCATTCATATTTCATAAAATGCGAATTGGATTTTGTAATTGTGTAATCTTGTCACATTTATTATTATTACTTGTTTTTAGTTCTGTTATGTTAATTTTTTTTTCTGTGTATGTGTATTATTTATTTTTATTTTTTTTTGTAGAAGGTTAGCAGATAACCCTCCCACCTCAACGTGGTTATCAACCACGTGGTCGACAAATTCCGTCCATGTGTATTGGCGCTTTTTCATAGGTATTTGGTTACGTAACTGATATTAAGTTAATCGACGAATGAGCTTATCTCCATACCAACTGTCTCCATACCAACAACATTGTATTATTTATTAAATATTATCTATAGAAATTTTGATATAAAAAGTGTTTTATTTATAAAAAGACATAGATTTAACAATATTATTTTTTTAATTATAATATATTGTTGCATATTTTATAAGAATTTATATTTTGATTCAAGATTTCTGTAAAATTTCAGTAAAATATTTAGATTGAAAAATCTATTTAATTATTGAAACATTAATATTAAACTAAATACAGTTAATGTATAGATATTCAATAATTTATTTTATTAATTTAGTTCATTATGTATGTAAATATAATAACAAATCAATCTATAAAATGTTTTTTTTTCTTTATATAAAATAAAAGTATTTTTTTAATTTTATATTTTTTAATGTAAAAAAGCTTTGACTTTGAAATATAAATATAAATTTTATATAATAAATTTGCTTTGTAAAAATCAAATTATTTAATATTAATACAGAATTGAATAAAAAAAAATAATATAAACAAGTATATTTAGTTGCCTATGCTACACAATACAAATTATATAATTTTCGTTTAATTAGCCCTAATTATCTTATTAGACAACTTTTAATTGATGTTTATTGTTTCATCTTTAGTTTATTATTATAAAAAGCATAAAGTTTCGTAGATAATCATTATATAATATAAAATAATAAATTCTGTTTGAATTTTACAATTTGATTCTATTTTATTTTTAAATATTTGATAATTGCCTTCAAAAACTTTATAATTTGTTTAAGATTTATAAAAATAATAAAACAAATTAGATTTTTTTTAATCTTAGTTTTAAATTTCATAACAAATTATTTAGACATTGCAACAATTTCAATAAGAGTTCTATAAGTGATTTATTAAGTTATATTTTTGTAGTTTTTAAGGAATTAACTAATATGTAAAAATATTGGTGATGAATTCTAAATTTATTGTTCTATGTTCTACCAACTAAACAAAAGCTGTAAAAATCACAATAAGTTGCATACATTGTTTTTTCTTTACTTTAGCTTTATCTTAAATATGTTTAATTAGTTTGTGAAAATTAGATTTAGAAGCCGTTAGTTAGTGTAGTCACTACACATGTTGTTTTACCTAATCCCTGTAACTCAGGCTGGATTAGGTAAATCTTCAAGTAACAAAGGCCAAGTGAATTGTGGATGTGATAAGAGAAGAAGATATTTAATTAGTTCTTAAATAAATGTCTTCAAATATTTATTTTTTGAAATATTTCGAATTTTATAATTTCAAATTTGGAAATTCATTTCTTCAAAAGTTTCAAGAGTTACAATAATTGTTAAATGCGTCATTTATTCTTTATAGTTTTAGCTTTAAATTGTATATTTAGCTTTGATTCTAATATTTGTTAATTTAAAAAAAAGTAAATTTTTGAAGACACTTACTTCGAGAATATTCCTATTATTTAGAAATTAATTCCTCAAAATTTGTAACAGTTACAATTATTATTAAATATGTAATTTACTCACTATAGTTTTAGCTTTAAAATGTATATTTAGATTTGATTTTAACATTTGTCAATTATTAAAAAAGGGTAATTTTTGAAGACACTTACTTCGAGAATATTCCTATTATTTAGAAATTAATTCCTCAAAATTTGTAACAGTTACAATTATTGTTAAATATGTAATTTATTCTCTATAGTTTTAGCTTTAGATTGTATATTTAGCTTTGATTCTAATATTTGTTAATTTAAAAAAAGTAAATTTTTGAAAACACTTATTTTGAAAATATTTTTATTATTTAGAAATTAATTCCTTAAAATTTGTAACAGTTACAATAATTGTTAAATACGTCATTTATTCTTTATAGTTTTAGCTTTAAATTGTATATTTAGCTTTGATTCTAATAATTGTTAATTTAAAAAAAAAGTAAATTTTTGAAGACACTTACTTCGAGAATATTCCTATTATTTAGAAATTAATTCCTCAAAATTTGTAACAGTTACAATTATTATTAAATATGTAATTTACTCACTATAGTTTTAGTTTTAAAATGTATATTTAGATTTGATTATAACATTTGTCAATTATTAAAAAAGGGTAATTTTTGAAGACACTTACTTCGAGAATATTTCTATTATTTGGAAATTAATTCCTCAAAATTTGTAACAGTTACAATAATTGTTAAATACGTCATTTATTCTGTATTGTTTTAGCTTTAAATTGTATATTTAGCTGTGATTCTAATATTTGTTAATTACCAAAAAAATGTTATTTCTTGAAGATACTTACTTCGAGAATATTTTCATTATTTAGAAGTTAATTCCTTATAATTTGTAACAGTTACAATAATTATTAAATAAGTAATTTATTCACTATAGTTTTCACTATTAATTTCATAAATTCAAATTTAAAACTGTAAGAATTGCAAATAATGAACATACTCTTGCTACATCCTCTACAAACTTGTATTTATCATTTATTTATAGTTCGGATGTTTAACAGACGATGAAATTACAGAGACAAAAACGATACATTTATTATTGAAAGCTCAAGGATGTTTTTGTTATAATCTTAACTTGAATATGACATATTTTTCCAAAATTATATAAAATTATTTTAAATTACAACAAGATTTTCTGCATGAACGATTTTTCATGCAGTTTATAAATAATTTCCAAATCATCTTTACATTCTCAAATACTGCATAAAACTACAATTTTCAACATAAATACCTGAAAAATATCAAATAAATTTACGAAAATTTGCAAATAATCAATTTTATGTAAATATTCTATGTATAATGAAACTAAGAGATGTGTGAAACATCTTCGAGGTTAACTTGAATTTAGTGTTGGAATGATGGGTTTTCGAATTTGGTATTGAGTACGAGTTTCGCAACACAACCAGTATTTTTATACAAACAGCAAAAATAAGTAAAGATTCTTTGGCAAATCTTTGAATTACAAAATCGCGACGTTTCTTTTCATCCAAAAAAAAAAATCTCGCGCTTTGTTTGCTCAAAATGCAAAAGAAAAAACAGAGAGATGGAAAAAAAAAGACACAGGTAACACGTAATCACGTGACGTTCTCCCACCAAACGGTCGCAGGTAGAGGAGTCAGCGCGATCCGCACAAGAAATCAAACAGTCGCGACTCGTTAATTAGTTGGTAGAAGTTTGGAAGTTGACTTCCACGGAAAGTGCGTATCTCGAGTATTGAAAGTGCGTAAAGCGAATAGAGTTTTCAACCAAATTTCACCATCAAACCAAAATCCAAAAATATAAAAACAGGATTATACCTCAACGGTAAGTTTACAACTTTTCCTTCAAAGAATAAATCGCTTTTCGGCGCTGAAGAATCAACATAAAATTCAGTATTCCACGAAGACCGCAATTTGCTTTTTCAGGTACAAGAAAATGTTTCAAAGATCATACACAGATTTTCGTTATCCTTTTGTTAGGAAGTGGCAATAAACTGGATTTCTGTAACCGAACAAAAAAAAATTTTTGAGGTTTTTGAAACATTTTTTCATTTGTCCCAGACTTGTTTCTCGACAAAACTTGTAAATAATCATTAATAACGACAAGGTGCAAACGTGTAATTACGTTCTCTATTAAAACAAAATAATATGCAGATAACATAGTATTATAGGAAAAAAAGTGTTGATTTAAAAAAAATAAATTTTTGTTTTTCGTTTTCATTCTTACTTTAAAATTTGTGACAATGAAAAAAAATCAAGTAAACCAATTTAATTAAAATAAAAAGAAGTAAATTTTGTTGAAATCTTTAAAAGTTGAGTGAAAATCTAGTTTTAATGACTTTTAAACAACTTAGAAATCGTTTAATGACAATGACATTGACAGTTGCTATTATATTTCTAAAATGACGTCTTAATTGACATTGACACCATAATTATAGGTAACTGAAGAGACTTTTCTGTAATTAGTTTTCTTCTTTATAAAAATGTAATTAATTTTTAAGAAATTTATGATGCAAATTGGATAAATTATTATTTATTTAAGGAAAAGCTTCAATTTATATTGACTACTTGCGATTTTTACATAATTGTATATTCATTTTAGTTTTGAGATTTACTCGTTCTGATTTGAAGGTGATCAATAGGAAATATATGGTAAACAAGGACATATAGTTTGTACGTACATTAAGAAAAACATATTTTTATAAACAAACTAGTTTACATATTTTTTTGCAGCAAATTATTAAGTTGCAACGAATGAAAATAAACTAGTTTTAATGTAAAAATCATGTTAAGTTATTTAAAATTTCCTTGAAGATTTGCAACTATTCATTAATACTTAATCAATAAATTTACTTGAAGTTTTTTTTTTAAATATTAATTTTATGTTTTGAAAATGTCTCCTAATTTTCTTTGCATTTGCTTAATGGACATAAAATGTTCTTCGTATAAAACTATAAGATTGACATTATATAACTGTCAAATAAAACTTGACATAACCTCAACAGAAATGAAATGACAGCACATCAAAACAGTAACGCTTCTTTTATGACACTACTAAATTTTATTGGAATCTATGACGTACGAAATTGTTTATTTAAGCGATTTGCGTATTTAACGTAAAAATATACCAATTAATTTCTTCCTTTTTATTTCTCTTCATGAAATAAAAGCAAACATATGAACGTCAACCAATTATATTTAAACGTTTGCAATAAAATAAAATATTTTTTTTTTACACTTTTCTTCGTATTATTTTTAAATAAATAATGGTTTACCTAATGCATCATAACTCACAGAAGAGAACTTTGATCTGCTGTTATTCATTGTTCATTCCCACTTCGTGCGTAGCTTTTTTAAAACGACACATAAATCTGTAGAAAAATTCATTAATTGTGCAATTACTTTGACAAATTGTCCATGAAAAGAATAAAAATGATTTTAAATATGACTGAAAAAAAAACTATAATTAAAAGTTATTAAAAAAAAACAAATTTGTTTTGTTGAGAAAAACATTTGTTTCGATCGGGTGTTCTCCAAGATAGTATACTTTGTCCTAAACTTTAAACTTATGACAGATTATATAACAAAAATGTAATTAATTATGTTAAATGATAGATTTTAAGAGAAATATTCTTTAACTTTTTTATATTTTGAGTGTAAAATTCTGAGAATTTAAGTAACATTAATATTGCTTTTAGCACCTTGCATCTAATTTATTGAAAACGATCGAAGAAAACAGTTATTTATTGTATACCAAAACATGCAATGAATGGAATCATCAACGATAATAAACATTTAGTAATAAAATATAAAGAAAAGTTAGAATTTAACAAAAATCATCATTTTTTTTAAGATTTTTGAAATTTCATTATTTGTAATTTAATAAATTTACGTTTTTTATGTTAATAAAATTTCTATTTCCATTAAAAGCAGAAAATTCCAATTTATTTCAAAGAATTTTTGTCATGCAATTTATTTCTGAAGACTTTCTTTTTCAACGTAATTTAAATGTAAAGTTAAAACACAATTAGCAATCATTAAAAATCGATGTTTTTGAAAAATGAAATCACTTGTGTTAAGTATTTTGCAAACGAGTTGGGTATTGCAACAAATTAGTAACTAACCATGGTCAAATGATTGAAAGATGAATCGGACTTTCCTAAAAAAACACTACATAATCTTGTATATTAACTTGGAGAATGTTATGATCTGAAATGATGAAATGTGTATGCTAAAATGTGAATCATGCGCGTTTCGTAATGATTGCACTATGTATTAAATTATATAATAACATGCATCTACTTGCAGCTAAATCTTTAGTAAAAAAAAATCTTATATTTCTTGTACAAACTCAGTCATTTTTTTGTCTCTTTATATAATCGTTTCATTAATAAATCTGTAAATATATAAGGAGAAAAATAATAATGATAGGTAATATTTGGATAATGTAAACAAAAAATAATAATTTTGATTGTAAACAAAAATTTCGAAAATTAAAAAAAAATTCTTCATTGGAAAACGTTAAAAATCTGCGTAAAATAATATTAAAAATTATATACCGAAATCCCGTCTATCGAAATCCCGACAATCAAAATCCCGACAATCAAAATCCCGACTATATTGAAATCCCGTTAGTTATAAATTTCTACAATAACATTTTTATGGTAGTCAGGATTTCGATATAGTCGGGATTTTAATTGTCGGGAGTATGGTAGTCGGGATTTCGATACAGTCGGGATTTCGAACGTCGGGATTTCAATAGACGGTCTTTCGGTTGTCGGGCTTGCGATATAGACCCAATTAGAGAATATTTACGTGAATATTTTAATAACTTAAGTCTGTATTCAAAAAATTGAATGTAAAGAAATTTTGGAAAATTTTGAAGTTTTTTTTGAAATAACTTTACATAACTTTGTATGAAAGAAATATCAAAATAATGCATTGGAAAACTGTTAATTTACGTTTTATACAGGAAGCGCTAATATAATTGTATGCAAGCTGTGAACTTTTCATTTTCTACTAATTTTAGTCTGATGGAAAAAAAACGGTGTTTTTTTTTTTGTATTTTGCTATATAATACGTTGTGAACTTATGTAATTTATAATTGCGTCTTATTAGTTTATGTAAGAGGTTTATAAAGAGAAATTGAAATCAATTTTGAAATTGGATGCAATCATAGTTTTATTAATGTTTCAAAAAGAAAAAAGCGGAGAAGTGTTTGAAGCACGTCTGCATTCCATAAAGTCCGATTTTAGGATGCACGTTCCAATTGGTACGACGATATACGAAATCGTGTGTTTTGTAAATTGTGTGTGCAGTACGGATATATTATTATTACATTGCACGTCGTTGCTGCTGTTGCTGTTAATTCCTTAATATGAAAGTGAATATCGTGCAATTTCCAAACGTCCATATCTTGCGTGTCGTTTTGTAATAATCGTACGATTCTTATGCAAGCCGCAATTTATATTTATATTGATATTTAACAATAAACATGGTAAAATTGATTCTCTTGCATAAAACGTAAATAGGTCGTTCGATGAAATTTATATGTCACAGTTGAATTATTTCATTGCATTGCTTTTTATCTATATCGTCTTTAATCAACATTTTGTTACTTTCGTAAAATGAAACCTACTTCTAAATCAGAGGTTCTCAAACTTTTTTGTGTCGTAGACCCCTTGCCATGTTTTTCGGTTTTGGGTAGACCCCCTACTTACCTGATATAGATTTTTTGTAAATTTATTATTTATATTGGGACATCTTTATAATTATTAAGATCTTTGCTCTGAGACTGCGCGTATGCTTGTAACAAGATGATACTGGTATATCATTATGTGCTGGTTTTTACAAGTTCAAAATGTATTGCGACCACAAAACGAATGCCTACATCCTACAACTTACACAATTTTAGAAACATAAATAATATTTTTTAACTTCATAGGTACTTTTATAAATAATGTATATGTCTTTATATTATAAGATAATATAATGTAAGTAAATAGAGTAATAGTAAATAGTAAATCAGTGTATGTTGAGATCCACTATCGTGGACCCCCATTTTCATTTCATGGACCCCAATTTTTTTTTTCGCTGACGTAGACCCCTTGCAGGTTGTCATAGACCCCTGGGGGTCGATATAGACCACTTTGGGAATCACTGTTCTAATTGATAACAATTTTCGTAAAACAGGGATTTCTTGTTGTTGTTTTGTATTAGTATTGAATTGTAAACTATCTTTCAGTTTTGTTAAAATCAGTTTTTAGAAAAATCATTTTGTAAATTTCGTAAAATGAATTATTTTGAACGCGTGGTTAATGTAAAATTGTATTGAATTGTAAACTAATTATTGTAAAAATGATAATTTTCTAACAGTTGTAAAATCGTAAATTTCGTAAAATGAGAGCCCCTAATTGTTTTAGAAAATTTATTAAATTTTCATGAAATTTGGCCAAATTATGTTTTTGAAGATGTATTTACTTATAAACTAATATTCATTTTTGTAAATTGAAAATGTATAAAAAAACCGTTGTAAATTTCGTAATTAGGATTATTTCCGATGGTAAATCGTTCTCCGTCATGCTTTTATTTTGTTTTTGCTGTTTTTATTTTCTTTTCTTTCTGTCTTGGCCAAAAAAATTCAACTTATAGCCAGAGATGTTGGCAGGTTGTGAATGAATAATAAAAGTAAAAAAAAATAATCAAGAGGCCATTGCTAATGTAAAAATTGATTTTTTTATGAAATTGGGCTATGGGTTTTTTTGAAGTTGTATGTAATTGTAGATAAAAAAAAATGAAAAACGTTATAGATTTCGTAAACTGGGTCTAATTATCTAATTAGTTTAAAAACTTAGCTAATATACAATATATTATTTTTTTGTGCAATCGAAAACTAATATTCATATTTGTAACCAAAAATAAGACTCATCTAAAAATTTCGAAAACAATTTCAATTTTCGTATAAATTTAGTTGTAAATTTCGTAAAATGAGACTCACCTTAATCAAGAGGCCATTGCTAATGTAAAAATTGATTTTTTTATGAAATTGGGCTATAGATTTCTTGAAGTTGTATTTAATTCTACATAAAAAAAATATAAACGTTATAAATTTCGTAAAATGTGTCTCATTATCTAATTAGTTTGAAAACTGTAAAAAAATTCTAATATGTATTAGAAATAATTAACAAAAAAAATAAAATATATATTTTTGAAATTCAATAATTTTTCAAAAGTTATGAAACAATTGTAAATTTTGTAAAGTAAAATTAAACAATGTAAATTTCGTAAAATCAGACCCATCTTATCAGTAATAATTCGTATACATTCGCAAATATTTCAAATACATTTTACACATATTAATTGATGAATTATACAAAACAAAATATTAACATATTTTTTATATCATTATAAGCATAAAATTAATTCTATAAATATCTACACGTGTCTAATATCTAACATTAAAACAAACTGAATCAAATATTGTCAAAATGTAATAGTTTTATTAAATAAAAAAGTTCCTAACTATCATCATTCTTTTTTCAATGCAAATGAAATACAATTTTATTAATTTGAAAGCAAAGATTATTGTATAATTTGGAATAGGTGCGAACAGTATTTTTTAATGTCTTGTAAACCTTGTAAACTTTGACCTTCGTATTTAGATTTTAAGATTAGAAAACAACATTATTAATCGTTTGAATATCAAATTATTTGTGATCAATAGCAATTAAATTGAAAATTAACCGGTTTATGTATAATAAATATGTACAGTCTTAATAAATATGTACATTTCCTTTGGTTACTTTAGAATATATGGATTTATGGGATCATTTACCAACAATAACAATAATTTAGAACAAATTGAACCTTGGGAGATTTCAACCTTCATACGATTTTTTTTGTTGACCATTTAAGAAAACGGATTTGTGCCAGTTCTTGTCTAACGTAAATCAATTGTACAAAATCACCCATCCAAAAAATATCATCTACAAATGTTTCTTAACTTTCGTACATTTATAAATATGAATTATTAAACAACATTTGTATTCAATATTGATTATAACTTAATGCAAAATCAATGACTGAAAAAAAGTTATATCAACAATGATTTTTTTTACGTAATTCTATCCAAATTACTCCAACTTATTTATAATTCACATTGATGTGTCTATGAAACATTGAGTTGAGTAATTGATTACAAACGTTTTATTTCTGTCCCATTTTCTAAATGTTTCCTTAATGGAAAGATAAATATTGGAAATTTTTCGTATTTATTTTTTAAACAAAATCAATGGAAAAATTTATTTTTTTAATTAATATTAACGACAGAAAATTACCATTTTTCTCGCAATGTATCACGAACAAAAACAAAATCGTTAAATGTGTTAATGGTAAATAGTCGTAAAATGGATCATCGTAAATTGAATCCCATATTGATTCTATATCAAAATAATTAATCTAAGAAAAATATACAATAAAATACGTCAATATGACAGCTGCCAATTTTATAAAATTGTCACTTTTACGTCAAAATTGACGTTTAAATGATAAATATTCATTGTAAATATTCAAAAGTGACAATTCACAAAGTTTTTTTTTTCACATAATAATATCTTAGTAAATTTCATATTTTTTTCTTATTACTATTATTTATTCATTTTTTAATTTGTATATTTTTGTTTATGTAGAATTTTTTTTAGCAAAGTAATAATAATAAAACAAATATTTTATAATAAAATGTTATGTTATAAAACATTTCGACAGTCAAAAATAACAGTATTTTTTTTTAAAATAATTTTGTAAACTTTGCTCCTAGATTTTTACCAACAACAAATGATGTAAATAAATAATTTAATAACCCTTAATATCCAATTTCTGCACTTCATGAAGATTTTATTATAGTAATACAAATTTAGCAAATTTTTCAAGACTTTTTGTTGTTGTTTATAAATGGTAAATTAAAGTTTGTCAATACTATTGACAACATGCAACTAATTATTTCTTTTCTCTTAACTCAGAAGGTCATTACTTTGTTTTGTTTCTCTGCTATACTTTTGCGTCTTCGATGAAAACGTTTTAAAGAATCTGGATTTTTCCAGCCAGCGACGGACAGGTTTGCTGAACCCGAAGAGCTTAGCAAAACCAGAACGATGCAAATGCGCATCTCGCCTCGTTTTTACCAAACCAAAACGAAATAAAAGAGAAAGAGACATAAAAAAATATACAAGCCGAACGAAGACCCAACATTCCAACTCGGTTCTTGCACGTTCACAGAAACACTTATTCCTTGTTCATATTTACTTTAAGCCACAATCCATGTTTCTACTACATAATTATTACAAAATTTCCTTCCTAATTGTAAATTAACCTCAAGGTCTTATTTTTTTTATAACATCTTGACATTTAACTCAGTTCTATTAATTAAATTATTCATTCGGTCTTGACTAATTAGTAATATATTCACACAATTAAAAAAAAATATTTTTGACTTTTTTTGTCTGAAATAATTTCTAAAACTAAGAAAATTACATAATAAAATGTATCAATATGACAGCTGTCAATTTTATATAATGGTCACTTTTAAGTCAAAAACATTGTCTAAATATTTGTGGATCTAACAGTGATTTTTTTAACTGAGCAACTTCTAAATCATAAATCTAAATCATAAATCATATGTCAATATGACAGCTGTCAATTTTATATAAATGTCACATTTACGTCATAAATGATGGTTATAGAAACGTTGTTCAATTTATAGAAATAACAGTGTTTTCGTAAATTTGTTTTAAGGCAAATAAAACAAACAATTGTATTGGCAACTAATGTTTCATTTTGTTCATCGTCTATGATTCACGTTTCTTCTTAAATAATTCATTTGCCCAAGGATTTGAAGCCGGATTTCGTAACACTGTTTTTTTTATTTGCAAGAAGGTTAAACGTAAATACTAAAGTGATCAAACTTATTTATTTTGAGTAATTAATGTTCAAGGAATAATACTTCCTAATAATCGTGAATTAAGAAATCTTAGCTTGAAAACACTTTTTTTACAAGTTAAGATCAACTAATAAAACTCGTTACATAACCCCATTAACTAAATTCTGACAATAGTTTAAATGTTAATTAATGCAATATACGTGCTTTTTTCTTAATTAATCATTTAAATGTTCGTAATTAAAGTTAAAATGTAATTAGCGCAGTGAAAAACGTGCACAAATAATTAACTTAACAAATTGGGAAAATCACGTTTTTTTTGTATGAAATGTTTTGAAAACAAGGTTGAAAAAACTTGCTTACAATCTATTATATTTTACTCATTTCAATTCAAAATTCATGAAAAATAAGAAGTTAATTATCGAGGCTTAATTAAACTGAACTTAAATTTTTCATTTTTTGTTTTAAATAATTTATATTAGAAAAACGTGTGATAATAAAATTATGTGTAAAAAAAATATTTATAATACTATAAAAAAAAATAGGTTATTATTTCTAAAATTAAACTCATTTCATATGTAAATGAAAAATATAACGACTTTATTTTCTTTAGTTTTTAATTATTTTAATTGTTTTGATTATTGAACGTTAAATTTTATTAAAACCTTGTCAGTTGAAAAAACAGGTTAACTTGTCAAAAAGTGAATCAATTTCTTAAGATGACAACACTTCTCAAAAAACGCCATCTAATTCTGATATATTTCAACTAAAATTGACAGATTTGATGTAATCAAATTTAATTTTGTATGCATTTTTTAAGAATTTTGCAGCAATTCTCTAATAAATTTATGTAGAGTTTAAAAATTTTGGAAGAAACTTGACCCAAAAAGAAACACGTCAATTTTTCGCGAGTGATTTATACATTTTTGTCGAAGCGATTTTATTCACAATTATGCTAATTGCTTGGCTAATCGTTATTTAAAACGACTTTCGATGTTTGAATTAACGCTTTATTATTTTAATTGACTTGAAAGACATTGAATCAAACTCGTTTTTTTTTAAGAATTCTTTGCATTTTTTAGAGCCAAAATTTAATAAAATTATTTTTTCTTATTAAAATGCACAAAAAAATATATTAATATTGGTTACAAAGTATAATTTTTGAAAACTTACTAAAGTTAAGCAAAATGGGTCAATGTCATTAATTGGATGGGCGATAGTTCATGTACTTATAATAAATTTAAATATTATATCTAAATAAATGTATAATGGAATATGTCAATATGACAGCTGTCAATTTTATATAATTGTCACATTTACGTCAAAAATGACGTTTAAACAAATATTTAGAAATTTCAACGTTTTAAAATATAATAATATTGGTTAGCGCTTAAAGTTTGAAAAGTTAAGCAAAATGTTCAATGTCATTAATTGGATGGATGATAGTTCATGTACTTCTCATAATAAATTTAAATAAATATATAATAGAATATGTCAAAGCGACAGCTGTCAATTTTATATAATTGTCAGTTTTACGTCAAAAATGACGTTTAAACAAATATTTAAAAAATGTATCAATGTTATTAACAGTTGATGAACCTCTTATAATAAATTACAAAAATTATTTTAACAAATAGAAAATTAGTTAATACACTAAAATTATTAATTTTTTAAATAAATTTTGAAATTTTTAGAACGCAGTTTCCGAAATACACGGACTATTGTATAACACATTTTATGTCACGCTCTTTCTCTGCCTCCAATTCCAAAACAAACATGTTCCTACAGCCGAAATTAACCGCGCGTTGTTATATAACTGATTTTTCTTGCATTTACGATGAAAAAAAAAATTGCGGTCGCTCTTGTCCCATATTTTAATAATAATACAAAAACTCGCACATAATTGGATCAATTGCACAGAGAAAATCGTTTCAACCGTGTCGATAATTGTTGAAATTAATTGCGAACTTAATGACTTATCAGAATTATCAAATTACATTGAAATTATAGTAATTCCCAGATGGCGTTCGAAAAAATGACTTGACATTTCGAATAATTCCAAACGTCAACGCTTGTCACGTCACAATTCTAACAATTATTTAAACAAATTTAAAATATTTTTTGAAGATATAAATTTTTTTGTCCAAAGTTATTTCCTAGTGTTTACTCACCACTATAAAATTGTTAACCTTTACAAATTTTCCACGATTTGTAATCAAGAACAGGAAATATTCGCAGATCAAAGATTGAGAAACGACACGACTCGAAACAACGATTGTTACTTAACAAAAAAAAAAATAGAACACATCCAATCTAATTGACTATTTGTGCAACTGCAAACTTCTATTGTTGGGAATGCAGTTTGAGCCACAGTTGCATAATTTGCGCAAATCGCAGGGCATAACCAATTTATTACTTCCAACGTATAGTATAAAGAAAATATTACCTGAGACAGCTCCAAGTGCGTAATAATACCTGTTTGCAATTACAAATTTGTTATTGTTGTGTCGAAATGTGTCTACGAAAGGCAATTGTCTGTGTGTTTTTTTTATATACAGTATAAATAAGTTTCGTTACGTTTCAATTAAATCATGTCCTAATTAAAGCTCCTCTTTGTGTTAATCGTATTCACGAATTAAACTACTTTTTTTTGCGTGTGAGAGTACATAACGAAGAACTTCGTAAATAGAGACGCAACACGTGTTTCCGAACGTCGAAATCGTTGACGGTGTCAAAGAATAAAGCAAATAAATGCGTCAAGGACGTCTACGAAAACACGGCAAATAACCTTAATTTGTTTGGGTTCCAACAATATTCAGTATTAGAAAATTTGCATTAAAAATTGCATTTTTTTTATACTTTTTTTTGTATAAAATTGAATTAAAAATGTTTACTAATTAAATTTTTAAATTAAATTAAATCCACTTTTGTATTTGCAAATTGAAACTATTATGTAATTAAAAAAATGCTTGATTGAGTTGACTAATTTGTTATTAATTGTGATGAGTTGAATTGGAATTGATTACAGTTAACAAAGTTCATAATTTGATACTTTACAAACGGATTTCCACGTGTCTATTCAAGTGTAACTTTCTCCGAAATTCGATGATTATGACGACCATTTTTGTGACATAATCCAGCCGTTTCACGACGTTTGCACAATTTCTGTACACATAAATAAAGCCAACTAAAGAAGAAGAAAAAAAGGAAAATAAAGTTTATAAAGTGTTTGAAATCAATGAAAATTTAAGAATTTGTTTATGGTTTTACTAGATGCATTTTGTTCCTAATCATTATTAATTTTATAAATTAAACCTCATTCAAGTACATTTGCTTAACTTTTGTAAAATTTGAATAAAAATGTTCATAAAATGAATCGAAAGTGTTGAAAACAATTTCTACAAAAATAAAGCCAACTTTAGAAGAAAAAAAGGAAAATAAAGTCTATAAATTGCTTGAAATTAATAAAAATTCTGAAAATTTAAGAATTTGTTTATGGTTTTACTAGCTGCATTCAGTACCAAATCATTATTAATTTTATAAATTAAATCCCATTCAAGTACACTTGCTTAACTTTTGTAAAATTTGAATAAAAATGTTTATAAAATAAATCAAAAGCGTTGAAAACAATTTCTACAAAAATAAAGCCAACTTTAGAAGAAAAAAAAAAGGAAAATAAAGTTTATAAAGTGCTTGAAATCAATAAAAATTATGAAAATTTAAGAATTTGTTTATGGTTTTACTAGCTGCATTCTGTTCCAAATCATTATTAATTTTATAAATTAAATCCCATTCAAGTACATTTGCTTAACTTTTGTAAAATTTGAATAAAAATGTTTATAAAATGAATCAAAAGTGTTGAAAACAATTTCTACAAAAATAAAGCCAACTTTAGAAGAAGAAAAAAGGAAAATAAAGTCTATAAATTGCTTGAAATCAATAAAAATTATGAAAATTTAAGAATTTGTTTATGGTCTAGCTGCATTCTGTTCCAAATCATTATTAATTTTATAAATTAAATCTCATTCAAGTACATTTGCTTAACTTTTGTAAAATTTGAATAAAAATGTTCATAAAATGAATCAAAAGTGTTGAAAACAATTTCTACAAAAATAAAGCCAACTTTAGAAGAAAAAAAAAGGAAAATAAAGTCTATAAATTGCTTGAAATCAATAAAAATTATGAAAATTTAAGAAATTGTTTATGGTTTTACTAGCTGTATTCTGTACCAAATCATTATTAATTTTATAAATAAAATCCCATTCAAGTACACTTGCTTAACTTTTGTAAAATTTGAATAAAAATGTTTATAAAATGAATCAAAAGTGTTGAAAACAATTTCTACAAAAAGTTTATAAAGTGCTTGAAATCAATAAAAAATTATGAAAATTTAAGAATTTGTTTATGGTTTTATGGTCTAGCTGCATTCTGTTCCAAATCATTATTAATTTTATAAATTAAATCCCATTCAAGTACACTTGCTTAACTTTTGTATAATTTGAAGAAAAATGTTCATAAAATGAATCAAAAGTATTGAAAATATACTTAGAATAAATAATTAATGATAAATAATCCAAAAGTTTCGAAATTACATAAAACTATAACGAAAAAAAAGTCACTAGTAAAAAGAAGCTAAACGTTTACACATTGATTTTCGATTATTACTATTAAATATCTAATAATAATAGTGGATTAGCATAGAAATCTCGTTTGTTATTCATAAATGCAATCGACACTAATCTATTCAATTACTCGCAATGCTAATATCCACTATAAATTGTTAATAATTCCGCACGCAATGATCATAATTGTACAAATTACAACTAAGATTATAATTTAAAATTATAACTACTGGCATTAACAGATTAATCTTAATTTAATTACATCGGTATTTCTATTAGCAATTTTTTTACTGATTACACGAATTCAATATATGAGGGTAAATCTTTGCATCTTGGATGATGAATTAACTTATTTTTATATCTAAACTATATAGTCACATATATACTTAAACAGTTCGGATGAAAATCCGGACAATGAAAATCCCGACATTATGGTTGTCTAGATTTTAACAATGTCGGGATTTCGGGATATATACTGAAATAAGTAAAAATACTAAAGTTAAATTCTATTTTTACATCGAATCAATTATGTAACAAAATTGTTCATAGGTAGATCAGCTGTTGACCCACTTTGTTGATCCGACGTAAAAGATTGGATGAGACGTGGGCGCGTCTCGCTATGTTTGGTCTTACGATCATGTTGCAATTGTTATGAAAGTGAATTCGTGAGGGAAAAACCCGAAGCCGAAGGAACACAGAAATCCGTGCTCCGATGAGGAGGAAAGTGTACGTAGAGCCAAGATCGCTTCGCGCGCTCCGAAGATTTCAAGTTCAAGTACGCCGACGATGGTGTTGCGGTTACGCAACAGCTTCGAGCGATTTGGAAGTACGCCGAAGAAAGAAGTGTGTCAAATGAAAGTGAAACACTTATTTTTTTGTTGTTGTTCGATAGATGTAGTAAACTTTACTTCCAGATGGAAAATGCGGCCGGCTCTCAAGTTTTGTTACGTAAACGCTTGTTGCTTGCAAAGAATTATCTTCTCTCATTGCGGCACGAATTCTTGATAATTATAGTAAATGGAAGAAATTTCAACTGAAATACTTTTACCTAATTCAGAATAAAATTAAATTAGTTAAGTTACATTAATATTTAGGTAGTATAAGCTAATTTTTGGTTACATTTTAGTATAAAATAGGTTAGATTCTATTGAGGTTAAGTTTAAAATTATATTATTATAGTTTAAAACTAATTTTTTGGTCTAAAACTTTACTAAATATCAGTAAATAAAAATAGTAATGTAAACGTTATAACTGAATGAATGAAATACTACCATTTTTTTAATAAAATCACTCAATCATTGTAGATTGAACAACTTCAGTCAATGTAATTTATTGTCTCTATCAATCAATACTTGTTAATTATAGAAAACAACCAATTAATTACGGCTCGAACTTTGGAACGCTTCTAAGGAATGATAGAAGCAAAGGACATATGAAAGTCCTGCAATTAGGGAATGACAATCAGCACTAACCACTTGTTATAAATTGGAAACAAATGCAAATGCGAAAGTGTTTTTCTGTTGTTTGCTGTTAGCCATTATTTCAATAACAGCATTTGACATGGATAAAATAATAACTTGTAAGGTCGCAACAAGAAAAATTCGCAGTAAGTGCGTATTTTCTATGTATTTTTTGCATGTATACATTAACGAAACCTTGAAGAGGAAAATTGTCTCCGTTTTATTCTTTTACTCAATTTTTAGTACTTACTTAATTTGTATGAATGAAGTTAAATTTAAATGCAAATAATTTTTACAGCCATAACATTTTTAATAAACTGTAATTAACAAATTAATAACAATTTATTTTTGTTATTACAAAACAATTGCGTTTAAATTTAATTAAATGATGATAAAAATCTTTTGTTTATTTTATGGTTTGAAGGTTCATCCGTCAGTTCTAAGCTGTGTTCAGCGTTTAGATGCGACGCTAATTAAATTTACATCGGAATGCACTTGTCTCTCTGAAGGATTTAAGGAAATCTCGTGCTTTGCATTTCGATTGCAAGAATTATGCAAGTTGTATGCAAAAATAACTTGATATTTCTAAAAATCGATTTTTACATATGTGCGAATTGACTCATCGTATTTGACGTTTTCAGAGGAAAACCTATTAATTGTCACATAATTGAGTAATTACGAGATTGTTGTTGTTAAAAGTAAATATGTAATGATCGTGAAGTCCATTCTAATTTTAAAACTCTGAATCTCTTAATTATTAGGTAATAGAATTTAGTTTTTAATGGTTGTAACCTTGATTTATATATTACCACTTTTTGGAACAATGCCAACTTTTGGTCTACATCTGAACTACATTTGAAGCACTACCAACCTACGTATTTGAAATACACTATGCGTACTCTTTTTATGCGGTTTTGAAGTTATGCGGTTTTTATTTCAAAAAACATTTTTTTTAAATAACTATTTTAGGCCATTTTGACACTAATTTTACTTGCGAAGAATCATTATCTTCAGGACATAGATCTGATATGCTGACTATCTCTTCTAGTGATGAAAATGATTTCAAACTAGTTCGCAAAATTATGCCGAACACTCTCATATAGCGACGATAATTCTAAAGAAAAAAATGTGAAGAAAGTTTAACTTTCATAAAAATTTTCTGTATTTTTTTTTTGTAAAATTTTTCCGTATAAATTTAGAAGGAATATGTTAAGATTATATTTTGCTGAAATTTAATAAACTTGTCTATGATTGTTAACGTTCTTATAAAATTATGAATAAATATTTCAGAAAGAATATAGTAAGACTAATTATTTTTCTGAAATTTAATAATTCCTTTTTTATGCGATTTTCGGTATATTGTAACTCATTGATTTAGTTTTATGCGGTTTTAAAAAAATATGGAACGTATCCTTTATTTTTATACGTGTGTCTAGTCCTTTTTTGTGCGATTTATTTTTATGCGTTTTCCTGTAGAACGTATCTACCGCATAAAAAGAGAACCAAGTGTATTCACATGTCTTATTGATAGAAGCAGTACTAAAACAATATTTTTGGAGTTATATCAACCTACGTTTTTGAATGTTTTAATACTAGTACTAATTAGATATGTTACTACTGCTACTTTGTATACACTTTGCACTTTGTATATGACAACTACTACTTTATTAAAATGTTATATTAAAATTTTGATGGCTGAAATATCAAAATTTGTATCTGTCATCATTAAGTAATGTCATGTTTGTATTGTTTTCAGGCTGAAAAATGGCAGAGGGAGGTGTTTCTAATGATTTGGAGATGCGACGACGGCAGCTGGCCAATCGACAGATGTCGACATTGGCTAGCAGAAAACAGCACGCGGTATGTGTCCGAAGAGCTCACAAACATTACGGATCTACAAAGAATCCAGCCGTGATCCTCGACGGTCTAAACATGACAGTACCTAAAGGCTCAATTTACGGCTTACTTGGAGCTTCCGGATGCGGAAAGACCACTTTACTCAGCTGCATCGTCGGAAGGAAACGCTTGAACTCAGGTGAAATCTGGGTATTGGGTGGAACTCCTGGCTCGAAGGGTAGTGGAGTTCCTGGTCCAAGGATCGGGTATATGCCTCAAGAAATTGCGCTTTACGGCGAGTTCACCATCAGGGAAACGATGCTGTACTTCGGATGGATCAGCGATATGACCACGCAGGAGATCGACGAGAGGTTGACCTTCTTGCTGCAATTCCTCATGTTGCCTGGTCCTGATAGGCAGGTGAAGACCCTCAGTGGTGGTCAGCAACGAAGGGTGTCTTTGTCTGCGGCTCTGCTTCATGAGCCGGAACTGCTGATTCTTGATGAACCGACTGTTGGCGTTGATCCGATGTTGAGGCAGAATATTTGGGATCATTTGTTGCATATTACCAAAGGCGGAAGAACGACGGTCATTATTACTACGCACTACATCGACGAGACACGGCAAGCCCACATGGTAAGTTGGGAAACATCTTTGAGTCACGCACTCGAACCTGTCACAAACAAAGACCATTGTTTATATTAAAAGAAAATTGGGTTTTTACCTCATGCGTATTTAAAGTACATACATATTCTATTATTTAACATAAATTTCCACATAATCAGATTTTACTAGTTAAAATATTACAAAAATAATTCTAAATTTTGTACTTGTCTAATAACTATGACAATGTTCACTTCATTATAGAAAACTGTTATGTCAAATACATCTAGGAGATGCAAATATAGGAGTTCCACAGTACATTGTACTAGGTCCTATAATTAATAAAAAGTAAATTTCACAGAAAACTATAAATACATTTAGCAAACATTGAATGATGAATCAGTCGTCAATACTAAAGCCTACATATTAGCCTACAGTAAACAACATATTCTACTGTTATTGACTAATTGAAGTTTATAGTTTAACTAATTGTGTGCACTTCTTGCTCATTTCTATTGTATAATCAGTTACGTAAAGGAAAAAATCCGAACATTTGCGTACACATTATTACTTATAAAAAAATCAACATCTATGACATTTTACCATGGAAAATTTATAGTGGAATTCGATTATATGATTATAACTTATCACATTTAAGTCATAAAAATGAATGATATTGGAAATAAAACCACAGAAATGCATTAAAAAAAGTGTGTAAAATGTAGTACATAAAAAACCGATTTGTGTAATTCGCAGCAATTTCACGTTTGATGGATCATTACCCTCTTTGTATCACTTAACAATCCGAATAATTTTCAATGCAATTAGCGATTTATTTATAGACTAGAATTATATAAAAAATAAGACACTCGACACGTGCGCTTGTAACCAATTTTTATGTAATTCGCTGAAACTCATGATTTGCACTAGTATTTATAGACTCATTAACCTTTGGCTGCCCGATGTCCTTAGATTCTCAATTATCATATGACGCTTTAAAAAAAAATTGGAAAGACGTTTCGCACAAAATGATTTATCATCGAACGTAACCCACTGCAATTTAATTGCATTCTGATTTATTGCTGAAACACGGAAGAATAGCTTTAAAACTTTTAAATGATTGCACAAAATTATACATATTTAAGAACGTGCGTTAGGTAATAAGTCTTATTTGGGTTTAAGACCAAAGTTCATAAGTCATTTAGATTCGTAGAATTGTACACTTGTTTATATAACTTCTCTTGTTACTACGTTTTATAATTATTTTCTTTGTGAATTGTTTTCTTAAATTTTCTAAACTTTGCTTGAAATTTCATATAATGAATGAAAATGAAAATTACGTTCGAATTAATTGGATGTATCAACGTTTAATTGATAATTTTATAATAATGGAGAAAATTCTCGTAGCTTCAATAACAAAGTAATTTGCATTTGATTTTTCCTTTTTCAATGAAACAGTTTACTTCCTATTTGGTATTATTGTTTGCAATAGTAAATGGATTTGGAAACTTTCAATTAAAACACAATGCAATGAATAACACTTTCTAGATTAGAAGTGAATTCAGGATATTATTTCAATCGTTCCACATAGAGAGTCATTTAATTGAAATAAAATAATCCATTCAACTCGAAACTTGTAAAGTAACTTGTGAATTCTATTATAATTTGGTTCTTATTTTAGATTGGATTGATGCGTGGTGGTTATTTGTTGGCCGAAGAATCGCCCGAACGTCTTGTCCAACATTACCATGCTCAATCGTTGGAAGATGTTTTCCTCAAACTATCTGTGATACAGAATATGGGAAAGACCAGGCGTAGCTCCATTGCTTTGGAGGTGACAACAACTATCACAGTACCGAGCGGCGTGATCAACGAGGCCATAGTCGTGGATGATGAACCTGGTGAGATCTCAGGAGAATTCGGAGATAACGTATCGATGTCTTCGCGTGGAGGAAGGATATCGATAGCCCCAGATGACCCTGAGAACGCACCACCTGAAATCCCACCCCCAGAGGAAGGCGACAAATGGACGTGCATGGATTACCTGAAATTCGCCAAAGCCAGCCATCTGAAGACTTTAATCTGGAAGAACTTCCTCTGGATGTGGAGGAATTACCCTGTCATGTTGTTCATCACCGTTCTACCAGTAGTCCAAACTGTACTCTTCTGCTTATCCATCGGCCACGACCCACAAAACTTGCCAATATCCGTTATGAACTACGAACTTGAAGAAGGCGAAATCTGCATGACCAACATCACCTGCAGCAGCACGCGACTCAGTTGTAACTTCCTCAAATACCTAGAAGATCGAACGTTGCAAGTGGTAAGTTAAAGATAATAATTATAAAATGCACTGTTTTTAACTGTTATTGTACATTTTTAGACGTACTGTGATTCTGTCGATGCAGCAAAGAAACTTGTTGAAGAAGGTAACTCATGGGCTGCTCTCGTCTTCCAGTCAAACTTCTCTGATTCCTTGAGATCCAGGATATTCGAAGGCAGAAGAGTTTCACCCGAAGATGTTTTGAATTCTGAAGTTTCCGTCTTTCAGGACATTTCAAGTAAGCAATTCATATACTCCTGAAAACATAATTGATATAATAAGATTTATGAACTCTTTCCTTATTGTAACTATGTTATACATCCTATAATAAATAATGAATCTATTTTTCTTTCAGATGAAAATATTGGAACGTTTTTGAAACGTGATTTATACTTCAGCTTCGAAGACTTCTTCAGGGCATATTTGACCTCATGCGATATCAACGATAAGATCGGTTCTATTCCCATCAGATTCAACGAGCCTATCTACGGCTACAAGAGGCCAAACTTTACGGACTTTGCAGCTCCTGGCGTTATCATCACCATTGTGTTCTTCTTGTCTGTAGCTTTAACCTGCGGCGCTATGCTTCTGGAGAGGAACGAGGGTATTCTGGAAAGATCCCTAGTTAACGGCATCACCAGCGTCGAGCTGCTCTTCGCCCACGTAGTGACCCAGTTCACGGTGATGGCAGGTCAAACCATCATGGTTGTAGTCGTAACATTCGCCGTCTTCGACATCACCATGAAGGGTCCAGCTTCTCTCACCGTCATCATGACCGGCCTCACAGGTCTTTGCGGCATGTGCTTCGGCTTCGTCGTCGCAACCATCTGCGACAACGAGAGGACTGCCACGTACCTATCTCTTGGTAGCTTCCTTCCCATAGTCATGCTGTGCGGCATCATCTGGCCAATCGAAGGCATGCACTACAGCCTTCAGACTATAGCCTATGTCCTTCCTCTCACCAAATGCACGGAGAGTCTCAGGTACATCTTGGCCAAAGGCTGGACCATAGACTACAGGGAGGTTTACACGGGCTTCATCAGCATTAGCGCCTGGATCTTCTTCTTCCTCATACTCAGTATCCTTCTGCTCAAGTTCAAGAAGGGATGAGATGTGAATCTTCAAATCCACATTGTTGTTGTTGTCTCTGTGTAAATAATTCAATTTTCGACTTTAGTATTAATAGATTAGGTCGTTAGAATAGTTTGAATATTGTTTTTTTTTTGTATGAACCTCACGACGTTACGTTCACCAAAGTAATTACTTTCATTTCTTTTCTTTTTTTTTGTTGATGTTGTGTTATTTTCCTTTCGTTCTTATTGTTGTAATATTATTATTTTGTGTGGGCATTTCATAATACGTAACTCTCTCTATATATCTATATGAATAGCATGGTTGAATGAAGTGGATAAGTTTATTTTGTAATTATTTAATTCAGTTTTGGCTGTGGAGTTATTTTTTTTATAATAAAATCGTAGCAAATGAAAAATAAATCTTTTATTGATATTGAAAAATGCAACATCCTTGTTGATATTGTTACAAATGGGTCTATATCGCAAGCCCGACAACCGAAAGACCGTCTATTAAAATCCCGAGTGTATCGAAATCCCGGCTGTACTAAAATGCCGACTATGTCAAAATCCCGACTACCATAATCCCGACAATCAAAATCCCAACTATATCGAAATCCCGAATATATCGAAATCCCGACTACCATAAAAATGTTATTGTAGAAATTTATAATAATAAAAGACACTGTTTTAGATTTCAATATAGTCGGGATTTTAATTGATGGGATTATGGTATTTCGATACATGTCGGGCTTGCGATTGCCACCGGTTACAAATATGTATAAAATATATAACAACAATTCGCACTTCAAATTGTACGTACGTATGAACATCGAGTACGTTCAAGCGAAATAAGAGACGCATATGCCAAAAATTCATTAATTAATAATACAAATGAATCCAAGTGAACGACATAATTTTTAAACTGTACAAAAATATATTAAATTTATTTAAAATAATTGAATTTAAAAAAAAGATTACATTTTATTATAGGCAACACACATGTCACCTTTTTAAATTATCCAAGCCTTCAAAAGAGTTTTGATATCAGGTATATCCAATTGAAACTAATAAATGTATGGAGATAATTACTTTAAATGAAACAATTCAAAATTATTTATAAAATTTTCATTATATAAGTGGAAATTGTTATGAAATAAGTGTGCAATGAATTAAAATCAAAATGGAGATTTATCATAGGCAATACACATATCATCTTTAAACGAAATGCGTAGGGCTGAGAAACAATAATTAAAAATTGCAATTTTAGACTAGATTTAAATTGAAAGTAATTAAAGAAAACTTACTCAAAATTACGTAATTAAAGTGTATTTACAATCATTTCTAATTGATACAGTGAGGTAGAAATCTTGAAACTGCTTATGACACAATAACAACAACATGATTTTGTTTTGGTAACTAAGTTACATAAGATTCAAGCAACTTTGATTTCATGTTTTGTTTCCTCAATGTATATTTGATTTTTAACGAAAACTGCAATAAGAAATATAAATAAAATAAGATTAAAATAAAATTGTTTTATATATAAATTTAATTATCTTAAAATTACGCCTTCCTTGGCTTAAAATTACATCGGTATATTCAAATGTACATTAAAAACGAAGGATAAAGAAAAGAAAAAAAACTTCCAAATAAACAAGACACTTCAAGTCTTCCACAAATTCTTAACTCTTGTGATGGGATAGCATGGTAAAAATGTCCTCGTTGCACACCGATTTGTTCTTTTTCGACTTCTTCTTGCTGGATGACTTCGGGGCAGACTTGGAAGCTTCCAGTTTCGAAACGATGTCTTTATCAAGATTAATTTTCTCTTCATACTGTATACCGAACAGAGGATGCCTCTGCTTCAGCAAACTGTTTGGGAACTCAGGTACCGTGCTCGCTTTCTGCTTGGATACAAAACACTTAACGTCCTCGAGCTCCGTCTCCGGATTAATCGTAAAACAACCGGACGTCTGAACATGCCGCACATCCAAACCGCCCGATTTCTGCGCGAACAAATTCAGTTTCGGCGCATTGTTTCCATCGAAATTAACTTTAAACTCATCACCGTCAATATCCAACGATTTGTTTTCCTTAAACGCAAGTTTCCGACCGACCAGCGAAAGCGGATCCAACTTTTCCGAAACCCTCAAATAATAAACCTCATCATCCGATGAGAGCTCCTGATCAAAATCAAACAAATCATTAACATCAACATTCTCCCATCCTTCAGCTGCTATCCGGACATCCTCCTCGCCTTTGTAACTGCAATCCGGCGCATCCTCATCTTCAATCTCACTCGTCTCCTCAACTTTAATCCTCTTCTCATTCACTGGACATTCAATGTGTTTACTTTTTCTCTTCCCCGTCTTCTTGTGTGTATCATTATTGTTAAGTCCAGCTTCTTCCGTCTGTATCATGGAAACTTCTTCATCCTTCACCTTTACCTCCACATCTGAATCCTAAAAGCAAACATTCCACAGTTTAGTATTTATTTACAAAAATTACCAATTGGCTGCAAGGGTGTAATTTAGCAATTGACTTTGGGTCTCGACTAAACTGAGAACTTAATGGTGTGGTATTATCATTGGAATTGTGCAATTTTCATTAAATAAAATGATGTGAACTAATTATGGTGTACCCACGTTTCGCTTCTTTTTGTCGCTCTTCTTCGATTTCTTCTTCTTTTTGGGCTCCTCCATTTTCCTGATGCAACGAAGCCAATTGGCCACGAACGAAGTTCACTGCAGCACTTTCAGATCGATCTCAACTCATAATTCCTGAAAAACCATTTGTTGTTTCCGTTTTTTTCAGCAATACACACACACCAGTTTCAAATCCACGTGATTATAGGTTATGTTTGTGCAGGATGACCAACAGCTTGGAACGCTGATCGTTGGCAATACTTAATTAAAAATTTAAATATTTAAATGAAGATTAATCACTGCAATTATAAACTTTTAATAAGCTTGTATTAAAGCCACATATTTAACGAAATTCAATCCTAATTAATAAAACAACACTTATATCTTATTATTACAACCAGATCTAACGGAATAAGCAAACCCAGAAAGAATAAAACATTGAAAAACATCAACAAAACTATTGTTGACATTTCAATTTATTGACAAAAGTTATCAACCAAATGGACTTAAGAAACGTAACTTTCTAGATCTATTTAATTTCATTAATTGTCAACAAATCTCAAGATTAAGCTGATTACATAAACTTTAACATTAATTACATTGTAAATCTCAACTGAAATAAAATAAACTTTGAACTTTATTTTACAAGAATTGATTAACTTGGCAGGAAATCATAAATTATATAAAAAAAATAGTTATGCACTGACAAAAAATAATGTAATAAAATATTGTAAATATATGCACATAATTACAAGGTTATTATTAAAACTCTATAGTTTTAATGTCATTCTTCAACTTTTACTTTCTGGATTGATAAAATTAGGTAAATAATTTTGAAGAAAGTAATTTTTTTGTATTAGGAGATTGACCTCATCCGATCAAGAAGTTTTGGTTGGATCGTTGCGTTGCCCATTGGGCCTCATCTCCACGGGTTATTTACTCTGTAGACGCGAGAGAGGCCACCCATTATCTTCTCGTTACGTTCCTCAATTTGCGTGCATGCATGCAGGATGCATCTATTTTTAGCGATACGAATCTCACAGCTTGTCCACTCCAAACGCACACAATGAACACTCCGAAATCATGTCGAAATAATTACAAAAAGTTCAATGGAATCTTCTTCAGACATCAATGAGTATTTTAATTTGATACAATCATTATTATGTATAGTTAATTATTAACTGAAATATAACAATATTTTTTTTACATGAGTTTACGTTTTATTTAATTACTCAGTAACCACGCAGGTGAATTTGATAATCGAATATGCAAATTAAAGAAAAAACTTTGGCCTTTCCAATGAGCCCTTCCTTAAACTTGTGGTATTTCTCATTTTATTGTTATAAGCTGTTGAAATTGTAATTAAATTCTTTAATATATGAACATGGATATGGATTAAATTGAAATATTAATGGGACAAGCAAGGTGCTCGCTACTGAGGTCGAGTGGAGCAGGTCAGAATTCAACCGTGAACTGAACAGGATCAAATTGCATATGCACACGACGACAACAACAAAAAGAACCGGAAGTGACAGGTGAGAAGAAGACGAAGAAGAAGTGGAAAACCGCTTACAATTCCACCAATGTCAACTGGTGATCCACGGAGTCAACAGATATTTCAAATGTTTGTCCTCGCTTAGCGACGAGGAAAACAAAAGATTGCGAATGACCTACCGTTCACATACGTCAAATTGTTTTTGTCTATGCTTTAACATTTCAGTGTAAATACCCAACATTTTATAAAATTCGGCTTTAGTACAAGCTTATAAAATGTAGTTTATAACAATAGTAGAAGTAATGAGTAAATAATTTATATAAGTAATTATTTATACTATTTGTTTTTATACAAAATGAAAATACCCAATATCTTGTTCAAAAACTAATCTTTTAATCTGAAGAATAGTATAATTTATGAGTAAATACTTACAATGAGGTAAAAAGTCTATTATTTTGATATCAAATTATTACGGTGCTTGCAAAAACCTCATTTTCTCACGGTTTTTATTTTTTCGTCAAGTAAGCGTTGATCTTGGTTTTGAATTCAACGCTGCAAATTTTAATTGACTAGTAAACATTATTTTTTTATGTTACAAAATACTTTAATTTGTTTTTAGTTTTGTTCAGTTTTCAACTATTATATTATAATCTGTCTTAATCTGTCAACTTTCGTAAACATCAAATATTTAAATTATTTTATAATTGTTGTTAACTAAAACTTTTATTTCCATATTAAAATGTCAAAATATAATACATATGGAAATACGCTAAAAAATTGTATATTATTATTTTGTCAACTGTCAATTTTCATAAACGTCATTTTTATTTGTACTTAATACTCTTAATTATCACGTTATAACCTTAATTAATATGTTTATCAACTGTCAATTTTCGTAAACGTCATTTTTATTTGTACTTACTACTTTTAATTATCACATTATAACCTTAATTAATATTTTTGTCAACTGTCAATTTTCGTAAACGTCATTTTTATTTGTACTTAGTACTTTTAATTATCACATTATAACCTTAATTAATATTTTTGTCAACTGTCAATTTTCGTAAACGTCATTTTTTTTGTACTTAGTACTTTTAATTATCACATTATAACCTTAATTAATATTTTTGTCAACTGTCAATTTTCGTAAACGTCATTTTTTTTTGTATAACTTTATAGATACCTTTAAGTAACTGTCAACTGTTAGGTTAAGTAGATAATGTATAATTTGAGGTAACTTTAATGTAAGTAATAAATTTGTTAGGTATAATTACAGTTTATTGTACACCCTTGAACATTATTGTATATTATAAGCAGAAAATGGGTGTAGAAGAGTGTCTTAAAAGCTGAAACGCGATGTACGTAAAGTAATTACTCTAAAAGCTATAAGTACTAAGTAAATTATTTACAGAGCGATGTGCAGTGCATGTCACGTCTATAAATAAGCTTTGAAAATGAGCGAAACGAGAGTCGAGTTTCCTTTTTGCGAAACGCACAGCACGTTTCCATGGAAATAATAAATATTATGAAAAGAAAAATAACTAGAGTAATATTAAGAATGAAATAAAATTAGTTGATGGAGGATTGATTCATAGTTGGGAGATTCTTCAAGGCTCAATTCTCGGTCTTATATATTTATAGTTTGATATTAACGTGTTGTATATTGGGATTATTACAAGATTCCTCAAGTTATCATTCTAGGTCTTATAAAAATGAATATGTTAATATTCGTTTAGAAGAAATTAAATATTGAGCAGACAGAATAACTGCGGTAGTTAAAGGTGCAAAGGGAATAAAAACACAAGGGTTGCATTAATTAAGCGATAAAAATGAAGAGCTGGGGTGGAGATTGGACACGAACAAGGGGTGGCGGTGCACGTATAACAAAAATAAATGTGAAGACCGTAAAGACGAAAATTCGCGCGAGAAGGCAATTTCGTGCGGAATTCGCAGAACCTCCCTTTTCCTCACCCTTCTCGACGTCGGACCGTGCTTTATTTTTGTCTGCAGATTGTTTTGCTTTCCATCATTATTCGCTGATTCCCATCTAGCCGTCGCATATTAAAAATTCCAGACTCCGCAAATACTCTTACGAATTGTCGTTTTTCTTTTCTCAATTTTGTATTTATACAAGGATGTACGAAGAGCAGACATAATTCAATACTTCAGTACGTCTCACATTGTGCATTCCTTTGTTGGGAATTTAACGGTTTATTTAAATATTGTATTAGGTAACTTTACTTATTCAGGATTAACCTTACAAATTTCTCATATATGATAAATATTTCATATTTTATAACCTTCATTATTATTTTGTCAATTGTCACTTTTTTTTGTCATCGTCAATTTTTATGTCATTTTAATAAAACTAGTTTTGAATTTGTATACTATATCAAGACAATCTTATAAGATTTTGACAGATTTAATTTTATCAAATTTACATAATTAATCCAACAAGTACAAAATATTAAAATATCTATAGATAATTCATACATTGTATTCAATTGTTTCCAATTATTCAGGATTAACCGTACAAATTTCTCATGTGTGATAAATATTTCATATTTTATAACCTTCATTATTATTTTGTCAACTGTCACTTTTATTTGTCATCGTCAATTTTTATGTCATTTTAATAAAACTAGTTTTGAATTTGTATACTATATCAAGACAATCTTATAAGATTTTGACAGATTTAATTTTATCAAATTTACATAATTAATCCAAACATGTACAAAATATTAAAATATCTATAGATAATTCATACATTGTTTTCAATTGTTTCCAATTTGAGCTTGTTGGACATAATTCGATTTAGTACGCAATAAAATTGAATTTATTTACGTTTTCTAATGGATAATTAGTTCATTTGATTTGCATGTCGTCTCTTGTATCACAATACGAATCCGCAAGAAAACTAGTCTTGAATACTAACTATAGCAAACAAATGGCTTCAGTCACGTTCATCGAGTATTTACTTAGGTTGCTATGGAGATTGTTGTTTTTGAGGTTGAAAGGTAGCAGATTCAGAGGGTCACGAAATCCAGGAAAAAGGTTAAGTATAAATGAAAAATTTAATATATTTTGATTTAGGTAAATTTTATTTATTATGTAGAAATGAGGTTACCTAATCAAACCTAACATTATCTAACCTAATATTTAGATACTCGTGCTCAATACTAGTTGCTTTAGATATGAAGTTCAAAGTTTCTTTATAGGTTTGCAATGAAGATCACATGGAACGTAGTAAAACCAGAAGTTTAGAATCGTTTCAACTGAGAAGTTTCAAAGCTCAGAACTAGTTGCGTCAAGTATTTACATCAATGACTACTATTATAGTTTAATGCTGATCAATAGTTTTGTAGAAGACAAATATTTAAATTGAAATTATAGGGTTTCTTATTTCGATGTGTGAAAGTTTCAGATTCTCTTTAGCAGATCGGTGTTTCATTAAAAGTTCTAATGGATGCATGGCATGTCTACAATGAAGATGATAGATTATGGAGAGTTTGTAACCGCAACGCGGAGTTTGTTAGGATGCCTTATTGGTCTTTGGACTGCGACGTTTCGAAGTCCAAACAGAGAGAAGTTGATAACCCAAGGGCGGAGAAGGGCCGCTGTCTCTTCCTCCGACTGAGAAGGCAGTCTACAACAACGCGTTCCGTGTTGTCCGAGTTCAATCTCCGAATGAACTTAGACGACCCCAGGTGACGTCACGCACGCCGAGAGCTTCAGTTCGCTTTTGGGGGGTTGGAAAAATCAATCCCGATACAACACGGCAAAACACACATTCCTCCGCTGCGCGTCTGTGGTGCGACGAGGATGGATGCAAAGGGATGTGGTAAGGAGAGATAGAGATAGAAGGAGATTAAACCCTGCGCCCTTCCCCATCAGAATCAGACGATTTGCAGTTTTCGTTCTTTTCGTCCTCCCGTCTGGTGCGGACGTCGATTAGAGACGACGACGCCGACGCTGCTGCTACTATTGCTTCCGTTTCCGTCCCCTCGCGCTCTCAGTTAGTTAGCCTAGGACACTGAGGGCGGTTCAGAAGGGTTAGAGGAAACGAGAGGAAAAGTGCATCCCGTGTGCAGGTCGGGGGCGGCGGTGGCGGCGAAGGCCCCTCCTATAGGAAATAATCGAAACCAACAAAGTGACGCGACTGTTTGTGTGCATTAAGTTCTGCTGCTTTCGTCAGAATGGATCGAATTCATTCAGTTTCAGTCAGACGTCGACGCCGTTGAGTCGAGCCGTCCACGACGACGACCACGACGAAGACGTTTCCGAAAAACCGAAACGGAAACGACGACTCCAGATGAGATCGTACCAGACGAAGCCCCTTTGAAGTCAGATGAATGTAAGTCATCATCATCAACAACATCAGCAACCATCATCAAACGAAAATCAATCCACCTTGTGTCTGCATCATCACGTATAACGCCCATTTCCCATCCACCTTCGTCCACAGGACGGATGCATTTCATCCAGGATACAAAAAAAAAACCGGGCGATCATCGCTTAGCAACGCACGCAGCGACCTTGCAACGCTTTTAATAACAAAATTTTCAATTAACTTACAATCAAATTGTCGAACAAAACATTTTTTTATATAGAACACACAAAATCCACACCTTTCTCGTTTGTTTCATTAATCGCAGAGTTATTTTGTAAATAAGTGAATGTGGTTTTTCTGAACTTTTTTCCCACCCATTTTGCGCAAAATTCAAATTTGTTTTGTGGTCTCGCCATCTGGTGAACGTTGTTGGAATGCGTGGAGCGCGCTCGTGTCGTAGGCGTGATCAGGGCCGGATTCGCAATTTCATTGACTCGTGACCATATGATTGATGGGAATGAGTTTCGTTTTTAGGGGTAGATTTGCATTTTACGGTCATTCATTAACACTTTACTACAATCATCCAAACCATACAAACAAATGACCATCGTCGAGACAACATAAAAATATTGACAATCGAGTATTTTCATATTTACCATCATTGACAATCAGCTGATCAACATAATTGTATAACTACCTCTAAGCCAACTATTTGCATTTGTACATTATACTAACAATGACAGCTGATCAATTAAAAAAAACTACCTCTGATCCAACTATTGTCATATGTTCTTTTCTGAATCATTGACTGCTGATCAAATTAATTAATTTCATTTTATTCTACTATTTTCAATTTTTTTGTAGTTTCATCATTGACACTCAACTGATTAATTAGAAAAAACTACCTGAGCCAACTAATGTCATATTGTTTCTTGCTGAATCATTGACTGTTGATCAACATAATTCATTTATCTCTAAATCAAATCAAATGTTTTCATATGTTCATAAAGTCAACTATTTCTAATACCATATTTTAGTAGTAGTATTATTTATTTGTTCATTGTAACCTAACCAATCCTAACCTTAACCAAGGTCAACCTAACCTAACTTATTAATTATAATCATATTTTTATCGTTTGATAACCTAACCTAAACCAAAATCAACCTAACCTAACTTATTATTTGACGTTTTGTAACCAAACTTAGGCAATCTATACGAAAATATATCTAACTATCCAGTTGACCTTAACATATCATTTAATCTCTAACATATTTACCTAAATGAACGTAAACAAACCTAATACAATTATTATATAATGATAAAATAAATCTAATGCAATTCTTAATATGTTTTCATCATTTTAAAATTTAAAAATTGAAACACAAACTAGCCTTGGGATACAATAAAAATCATCAATTTATGATTATTAAAGTCAATTAAATTGTAAAATGGAACGAAAAACAATAAAAAAACTTTCTTCTTAAGGAAAAAAAACAAATTAAAACCAGAGAAAGTATATCGATTTTGGATATTACAATTTGTATCTGTCATTACAAAAAAAAAATTGATACAATTAAAATTTAATGAGAATTAGTTAACTTATTCTACTATTTTCAATCTTTTTGTAGTTTCATCCTTGACATTTACATCATTGACACTCAACTGATCAATTAGAAAAAACTACCTGAGCCAACTAATGTCATATGTTTCTTGCTGAATTATTGACTTTTGATCAACATAATTCAATTACCTCTAAATCAAATCTTTTCATATGCTCATAAAGTCAACTATTTCTAATACCATATTTTAGTAGTAGTATTATTTATTTGTTCATTGTAACCTAACCAATCCTAACCTTAATCAAGGTCAACCTAACCTAACTTATTAATTATAATCATATTTTTATCGTTTGATAACATAACCTAAACCAAAATCAACCTAACCTAACTTATTATTTGACGTTTTGTAACCAAACTTGGGCAATCTATACGAAAATATATCTAACTATCCACTTGACCTTAACATATCATTTAATCTCTAACATATTTACTTAAATGAACGTAAACAAACCTAACACAATTATTATATAATGATAAAATAAATCTAATGCAATTCCTAATGTGTTTTCATCATTTTAGAATTTAAAAATTGAAACTCAAACTAGCCTTGGGATACAATAAAAATCATCAATTTATGATTATTAAAGTCTATTAAATTGTAAAATGGAACGAAAACAATAAAAAAACTTTCTTCTCAAGGAAAAAACAAATTATAATCGGAGAAAGTATATCGATTTTGGATATTACAATTTGTATCTCCAATCTGCCATTACAAAAAAATTGATACAATTAAAATTTAATGAGAATTAGTTAACTGTTCTTTTATAACATGAACAATTATATTATAATGAAGATCATTAAGATTACATGTAATTATGTATACGTTACAAATTATATAATAAATGTTAACTGTAGTTTTATCGTATATTTAACTACTTAATATTGAAGATAATTGAAATAACACTGACCTCTCCAAATCGTTTTAAATAAAAACCGCAGTCGAATCTACCGAAATAGTAACGTGTTTACGTGTTTGAACAGCATCCAGATATGCCGTAACACGCCGCAAAAATCACGTAGATGAATTACAAGTGCAAATATTTACGTTACGAAAATATTTACGATTAAGTAAAAATATATATATATATGTATATAGAAAATAATGGAAAAAGCTTCTCGAATCCAGTTTCGCGGTAATAAAAGTAGTAATTTCATTCGAAAACGTGACGGAAATCGCGTAACAGTTCTTCTCGACAATTCACATGTGACTCATCCGTCTGCATAAATCCATAACAGACATTTATACCGCAATTCCGTTCCTTTACCGACGTGCTAATCCCCATGTACGAACCGCACACTCTTTCTTTTTTTTCTCTTATTTAGTCACATTCCGTGACTCCGTTTGCAAATGAAGAAGAAAAACGAAAACGAAACAGAAGGAAACAAATTACGTATTATATTATTATTACATGCAGATCCTGTACGCTCGTTAATTTCCTTATTATTTCCTTAACTTAATGTCGCATGCAAGGACACTGCGCCTTTTACACAGTTCTTTCTTCAGTTCAGTTGTATACGCATTTCTTTATAAGTTTTACTTTCAATTGGCCATTAATATTGACATATGTCATTTGCCATAAATAATTGACACTGTCTTAAGCTAACCTCGTCTTATATAACCCAACCTATTTTAGCTGTCAACAGTAACTGTCACTGTCTTAATCTAACCTCATCTAACGTAACCCAACCTACTTTAATTGTCAACAGTAACTGCACTGTTTTAATCTAACCTCGTCTAACGTAACCCAACCTATTTAACTGTCAACAGTAACTGTCACTGTCTTAATCTAACCTCTCTAACGTAACCCAACCTATTTTAGCTGTCATCAGTAACTGTCACTGTCTTAATCTAACCTCGACTAACGTAACCCAACCTATTTTAGCTGTCATCAGTAACTGTCACTGTCTTAATCTAACCTCGTCTAAAACATCCCATCCTATTTTAGCTGTCATCAGTAACTGTCATTACAAATTATAGAAGTTATGCAAACTATTTATGATTAATACAATATAATAACACTCTTTTTTAACCGCAAACTGATTTAAAATAATGATCACTACATGAGACATTACAATTACTCAATCATTACATACATGGGTATTACGTAATCAAACACATTTCCGAGATTGATAAAGGATTTTAACAAAGGTTTTATCACATATCAAAGTACAAAAAAAACGAACGAAGGATGGAAAGTAACAAAGGCTTCTGTAAATTTTCGGTGTGACTTATTGACTTTTGGTATCATTATGTAACCAAAAAAAAATAATAATAAAAACGAAATATGTGTTTTTTTTTCTCTGCAGTGATTTCAGTCGAATGGAAACATCAGGTTTGTACGACTTCAATATTTGTCGCGATTTTAGAAAACCAATTGAATTTGCATGTAAAACAATGTTTAGTCACGAAAATAAAAGGAAAAGAGTCTAGATCTTTTGATTGCAATGGAAATTTTCAAATTAATTCGCAGAATAATTCGTGTAATTATTTCTTTGTGCTACTTTTTTGTTGAAATATACATTATGATCTTTCCAATTTTCTCAACACTCACTAAATTAAAAAAAAAAAACAAGAAGCTATAGACTTTTGTTAAAATATTCTGATATTGTTGTTTTCCTACTAGGATTGATTCTTGGTCCAATTTAAGAAAGAAATGTATGTTTTCAGCTTGAAAACCGTTGTATTTTTGAAATATATAGTTAATAAAACGATGTAGAATTGAAACGTTCTAAAATACATTCTTGTATAAATATTTTGTCCAAGACTTGAATTAATTTCATCGCCGCCCACCCCCCAATATTTTTTTGGATGAGATCAGAAATACCGAAACGTTTCAACGGATTTACAAATATTATCTTTATTCCACTTTAAACACTCAAAAAAATGAAGAGTGTAAAAATATATATAAAAAAAAACGACTAGACAAAAACAAAGTAAACGTGCATCGGTTAGTGAAAACACGCAGAATGGAAATTTGGAAATTGTCCAAGTGTAATTTGGATAATTGATATTTGATCAGCTTCAGAGTACATTTTTTTGCAATTCTGTTTTTGTTTTAGACATATTTCAAGAAATATTTATGGGCAGAAATATTTTGGTTAACTCTTTGAACCAAATTAAGGCCATCGGAATTAGTATATATTGAAATAATTTGTTAGTAAGATTATTTATTCAATACGTAAAGGAAATAAATTTGAAAAAAAAATCAAAGTGCCACGTGTATCAGTTCTCGTTCCAATTTAGGAAAAACAATTTTTCAAATACAAATTTAAATATTTTGATTGATTAATTATTCCAATTCATTAATTAAACATAGTTTTTTTAAAACTTAATGTAAGAGTACCACAGGGTTTAGTACTTGGACCATTTCTGTATAATTTATGGTTGAAAAATTAGTTAATTTCATCACTCAATAGGAATGATAGAAAAAATAGGAAATAAATTAGTAATTACTTGATTAATCGAAAAACATTATTTTCACTAGTTCCACTTATATTTTTTTTCGTTGCAATTTGCTTATATTTTTATTAATTAACCAAACAAACCATAATTAATTAATTGAAATAACTTTGAAATCGAGAAGTACCACATGTTTCAATACTCGGTCCACTTACATCTTTTCTTTTATTGCAATTCGCTAATTTTTTTGTAATTTATTGACCGATCAAATTTTGATTAACTAATTAATCGAAATGCATTTCATCACTACTACTTCCACTTTTTTCAGTGCAATTTACTGATTTTTTTAATTAATTAATTAAGATTTAATCAGTTAATTTAATTCATTTTATCGAAATACATTTGAAATCAAGAAGTACCACAGGGTTCAATACTCAGTCCACTTATAACTTTTGTTGTTTATTGTAGTTCGTTAATTTTTCTACTAATTAACCGAATAAATAGTAATTAATTAATTAAAATAAATTTGAAATCAAGAAGTACCACAGGGTTCTATACTCAATCCACTTATAACTTTTGTTGATTATATCAATTTATTCATTTTTTCTATTAATTAACCAAATAAATAATAATTAATTAATTAATTGAAATAAATTTGAAATCGAGAAGTACCACAGGGTTCACTACTAGTTCAACTTTTTGTATTTCATTTCATTGCAATTTGCTGATTTTGTATTAATTAATTGCGATACATTTGAAATCAAGAAGTACCACAGGGTTCAGTACTCGGTCCACTTACAACTTTTGTTTTTGATTGCAATGCGTTGATTTCTTATTAATTAAACCGATTAAATCGTAATTAATTAATGGAATGAGATTTGCAATCGAGATGCGAAGATAATCGAAAATAACCGCAATCAAAGATAAAAACTGAACGAATTTAAAAATAAACTTTCATTTTGTAAACAAAAATTCCGGAAATATTTTTCATATTTTATTATCCATTAGTGGGATGATCGCATCGAACAGATGTATGAATAACGCAAAGATGAGATCTGGACAATGCTATTATTACGTGTTTACCACGATAAGCGTATTTACATCTCGTACGTCTCTGATTATCGTTCCGCAAATAGAATTCCTCCGTTGTTGCAAAACAGAAACTGTTGCTTTGAAACATATTTTATTTGAAACGAAAAAAAACTGTTTCATTGCGCCCTTAAAAAAAATGAAATAAACGATGATGATGATGATGCAAGTTCATTGCCTTACAACAGTTTGAATGCATTCATGGATGCGGTTAATGCGCGTCCGAGTTTATTTATATCACAAAGAGCATTAATGAAAACAAAAGTGGGATTGGAAAAGGACGAAGGATCGGTTCGTGGAAGGATGTCGAAGTGAGACCAGGATAAATGTGAATTGCTTTGTTTGCGCGCGGAAAAGAGAGATGGGTGCGTCCCCACTACCACTGCGGATGCAATAGATGCAAGCGTTTTCTGTGCGAGAGAGGAGGTCTGATCGTTGGTATTTCAATTGGTAGTCGCACGTTCTCAGCCTTCCGTTGTACATCGACTACTTAAGTATAGTTACTACTACGTACCGCCGCGACTTTCAAATTTGCTCCAATTTGGATAACGTTTTGAGAAGAGAATCTAAAGCTGTGGGGTTTCTTCAGTGCTGCTCTAATTTTTGCAAGAAGACGACTTTCCACACAGTCCATTCACATAAATCTCTTCTCTCTTCCATTTCACCATTAAGGTAAATGTTCTCTTTAAAACCATTATACTTAAGTCATAAACAACAACAACAACAACAACACAAACAGATTTAAATCATGAGAAAACATTTTAATTTATTTCACTCATAATTAGTGAAAATTTTAAAATTTAATTTAATCATGATCTAAAAATAATTCATCCATGAAAGAAAGATACATTTTCCAGAGAATAATTAAAAGTTATTTTTATTTTTTTGATCTAAATTTTCATTCAATCTTGAACTTTAAAAGTTATTATTTGTTTCATGAAAGGTTTTTTTTTTCATAAAAGAAGAAAAAATTGTAGAAATTATCTTACAAATTAAATTTATTTCTCATATATAAATATTAAATTATTAACTTTTTAATGTTATTATTTATTAAGTCTTGATCTAAAAATTCACATAAATCTTCACTCTTCTATTTCACCATTAAGGGAAATAAATTTGAAATCAAGAAGTTCCACAGGGTTCAATACTCGGTCCACTTATAAGTTTTGTTTTTGATTGCAATGCGTTAATTTCTTATTAATTACCCGAATAAATCGTAATTTATTTGATCTAAATTTATTTCTCATTTATAAAAAAAAATAGTCTACAATTTTGTAATTTTTTTTACCTCATTAAATTATGAACTTTTTAATGTTATTATTTATTAAGTCTTGATCTAAAAATACACATAATTACCATTAAGGAAATTTTCTGTTTAAAAAAAATTATACTATTCAAAAACAAAAACAATAAGATTTAAATTGTGAGGAACATTTTTAATTATATTAAGTGACATTTTGTATTATTTACTAATTACCATTTGTTATTATTTCGTTTGTTTTAAAGTAAAGACAATTGTTTCTTTAAGAAAATGAAAAATTGTAGAGATTCTTTACAAATTGCTTCATAATTCAATTATGAACTTTTTTAATGTTATTTATTTATTTAGTCTTGATCTAAACACAAATTTTGATGAACAAATGAAAAATTTGTATAAAATTTTATTTTCATCGGAATTTATTCATAGTTTCGTATTTCTTTTTTTAAACTCACAAAAAAATTAAATTATAAAATTATTAGAAATTCGTGGAAACAAAATAAATAATTATAAATATTTCTTTAAAATGATTTCCATCAAAACATAATTAGTATTTTTTTTTTAATTTTAAGTTGAAAGAAAAGAAATTTTAAAAATGTATTCAAATAAATCTACTTATATAAAAATAATGTAGAAATTTTATTATAAAACTGTAGAATATTCATGTTTTCTTCATTTAACTTTGCAAGAAGTTTGTTAGAAAACGTTTTACTCTTATATTTTGTAAAATAATCAGTACATTTTCAATTTATAATTAAGATAAAAAAACATAATTACGCCTTAAAAATAGGCTAATATTTTCAATAATCTTAATTATATAAATAAAATATTGAATGGAAAACATAGATTTGTTGATAATAAATCTAATGATTACAATTGATTAACAAAAAAACACAATTTTATTAATTAATTATAAAAAAATATAAAAATTCTATTAATAACATATCAATTATTTATAAACACGCACATTCAATTGCATCGATAAATTTATATAAATATTTCTATTTTTATTGATAATCGAGATGATAACAGTGTTATAAATAACATTCACAATTGATAATTAAGAAACAATTAAAAATTATTTATAATTTTTTCTTATCATTAATTATAAATTTGTATGTTTTGTTATGAATTTTTGATCATATCTCAATATTATTAAGTTTATATATAAGATTCAATAATTTTGTGTCTTTATTATCATAAATTATCAAATTTTACAAAAAAAACTATTGTTATTTATATTATTTATTATATTTCTTACGTTTTCATTGAATTCAAGTAATTTTTTTTATAAACACTTTCGAACTATTCACTTTTTTTCTATGCATTTCATTGACACAGAAATGTTTGTTTGATAACAAAAAATGTTTATTTGCAACGTGAAAACAACTGCTGCACTGAACTAATTATTTGCACATGTTCAAAGTGAATTTGATCCGCTTTTACTTTGTGCCTTGTGTCAACTTTAATTGACGTTAATTAAGTGCACTTGGGACTATTAATTATCGAGAAACATTGACTTTCATCATGCAGTCATGAATTGCAAGCAAAAATAAAAATGATTTTTTATTGCATAGAAAAAAACATTTTTTCAATTTCATAAATTTAATAAATTAATTATGATAATTAATACATTTTTATTACTAAAACTTAATATAAAATTGTCTTTAAATCTAATTAAATCAAATGTAAATGTGACAGAAACTAACCTAACCTTACTTGACAGAAGCCAACTTAACCTTATATGACAAACATTTTTTTCAATTTCATAAATTTACTAAATTAATTATGATAATTAATAAATTTGTATTACTAAAACTTAATATAAAATTGTTTTAAAATCTAATTATATCAAGTGTAAATGTGACAGAGTGTTAAATACAAAAAAAAATAAAAGACGAATGCAAACAGGATTTCCATAGAAACCTGTTTGAAAATGTATATAAATAGAATGTATTTCGTAATCTCCTTTTTATGATAATAAATTTTCATTTCTTATGTAAAAGCAATGCAAAATTGTTCATAAATATAGAATTTCTTATAGTTTTCAGTATTTATTTCAGTATAAAAGGATTTTTTCCTTCCTTTATCAAAACATATTGTAAATGAAGGATTTCTCTTAGTTTTTCAATAAAAATAATCCAATAAAATATCTAATTATGATTAAGAAATATGAAAACTAAAATAATTTTGTGTATTTATCTTAATTCATGAAAAAACTGAAAATTGTAAAAAAAAAAAAAAAATTGTGAAAAATTTGATTTTTTGGAAAATTCAATTAAAATATTATTTTTTAACTAAAAATGAAAATCATTAAAATTATTCCATGAGTTATGAATTAAAAAAAAAACAATTGTAACAACGTATGTAACTGTAAATTAATCACGTTTGTTTTCTTGTTTATATAATCTCTATGGAAACAATGATACATGCACTTATTTATTTACCATTAAAAAAATGAATAAAGTAACAATAATAACGTTAATTCTAATGGAATATTCTTGTTTTCGTGACTTTTGTACCGTAATTTTGAGTGTTCACATTGTTTGTCTATTACATCCTTATCCATCTATTTTTATCGCCACTCATTTAATATCTTGATTCAATGTATTTACTTCCATCAAACGGTTGAACGTTCGAGTGCATTTCTTCATATACAATTTAAATTTATATGATAAAAATAATATTATTTGATTTGTATATAAATACAAAATATTTATAACTTGTTTGTGTGAATGAATTTTGTGTACAAAGGAATTTGGAATTACTGTTTTCTTTTTTATATATGTATATATACATAAATGAGTTTGCTTCGACATGCACTTATACTGCAATACGGGTGTATCGATTTTCAAAGAGAACTGAATTAAATTCAAATAAACAACTTTAATTCCACTAATATCGAATCATTCAACTCTCCATGATTATAGGGAAATTAGTTTTTTGTACGTAACCTAATCGTAGGAAATAAATCGTAACCTAAACTAAAGTGACAGAAGTTCATCTAACCTAAAACTCTTGAGCGTAACGTCATTTGATATGATTATATGATAGAAGCTAACCTAACCTTATATGGTAGAATATAACCTAACCTTATATGATAGAAGATAACCTAACCTTATATGGTAGAAGCTAACATAACCTATTATAACTGAAGTTAATCTATTATATAAGGTTACGTTACGATAGCTTAAACTTATATGATAGAAGCTAACATAACTTATTATAACTAAAGCTAAACTTAAATGACAAACTTCGTAACTTATACATAAAGTATTTTTTAAATGAAAATAATACATATTTTTTGTTTCTATTATAACCTAATTCCATGATAATAGGGAAATTACTATTTTATACATAAACTAATCGTAGCAAATAAATCGTAACCTAAACTGAAGTGACAGAAGTTCATCTAGCCTAAAACTCCTGAGCGTAACGTCATTTGATAGAAGCTAACCTAACCTTATATGATAGAAGCTATCCAAACCTTATAGGATTGAAGATAACTTAACCTTATATGGCAGAAGCTAACCTAACCTTATTTGATAGAAGCTAACATAACCTATTATAACAGAAGTTAATCTATTTCATAAGGTTACATTAGGTTAGCTTAACCTTATAAGATAGAAGCTAACTTAACTTATTATAGCTAAATCTAAACCTAAATATAACCTAATGTATTTGCACCTAACCTAATCTATTGTTTTTCCTAACCTAACAACATTATTAATTTTACCTCATGCACAGATGTATTTAACGTAGTTTTCATTATGACAAATGTTATATTTTTTGCATATAACCTAACCTAAAATGTCTTAACTTATTCTTACTTAACTTGTCAAATGCAATGAAGATACCACAATTAACCGTTAATTCTAAACCTAACCTAACTAATATATTTCTAATATAATCAAGATTATGAAACCAAAATAACCAATATCGATTTTGACATAAAATAAATATATTAGGTTATAAAACTGTATATACATCATTTTTTACATATTTGTACATCATGTAACCTAACCTCAAAAAGTTTACTAAAACTGAGAGAAGATACCACAATTAACCGTTATTTCTAAACCTAACCTAATATATTTCTAAACTAATCAAACTTATGAAACCAAAATAACCAATATCGATTTCGACATAAAATAAGTATATTAGGTTATAAAACTGTATATACATCATTTTTTACATATTTGTACATTATGTAACCTAACCTCAAAAAGTTTACTAAAACTGAGAGAAGATACCACTATTAACCATTATTTCTAAACCTAACCTAACTAATATATTTCTAACATAATCAAACTTATGAAACCAAAATAACCAATATCGATTTCGACATAAAATAAATATATTAGATTATAAAACTGTATATACATCATTTTTTACATATTTGTACATTATGTAACCTAACCTCAAAAAGTTTACTAAAACTGAGCGAAGATACCACAATTAACCTTTATTTCTAAACCTAACCTAAGTAATATATTTATAACCTAATTAAGCTTATGAAACCAAAATCGATTTCAACATAAAACAAATATAATAGGTTATAAAATTGTATATAGATTTGTGAAAGGAAATAAATATTTTTAATTGCATTTTTATCCTGTTTACATAAAAGCAAACTCGTAATTTATTCCGAACACGATGCGTGGCAAATTTGTTTAAATAATTAAAGCGTTATCGATTGCGAAAATCAATTCATAAACGTTACGTTTACACATGCACACATAAAAAATGAATTAAATCTATTGAAAACTGTAACGAATCGAACAAATTCTATTACTTTTTCATGTATAGACACTCACTTTGATGTGTGACTTTCACCGCAAAAATCGGTTAATTCTGAGAGAAAGTATAATTGGATAACGATGGAATAACACAACAATAAATAGTTTGATAAGAGTGGTAAATTAAATGCATTTATAGATGATGAGTGAGGAATGAAAAAAAGTAATAATAAATAAAAAAGTAGGAGTATTACGAAACTGGATCGAGCTGGATGGATGTGGTTGGATGAATGGAAAGAAAAATGATGATGCATTCGTGGAGCGAGCGAGCGAACGACGAACGTGCGGATTGATAAAATGGATTGAATTCGTTTCGCGTTTCTGCGTTATGAACAAACGCATTCATGCACGACCTCGTTCCTCGTGATCATTGCATTCTTCAGAAATTAGCCTCGGTAATTGCCAATTTAATATCACCGACTAAGCTAAACCAATTTCCTGCTTGCTGCCGCCTCCTTCGTGCACAGATTTCTTCTCTCTTCGGAATCACTCGAAAACCGCATTTCCATCAGTTCGTTTTTTTCTTCTCTCCTATTATTATTATCATACCATTCCTTCTCTCTCTTCTAATTCTATTTCTTTCCTTTTTTCACTGCTTCAATTTCCACTCCGGCAATGCTCGATTTGCATTTCGCGTATTTAATTATCGACTCTTTGGAGAACGCGACTATTTACGATGACCTCCTACACATTTACACCTACTTTTATTTATTTATTTCCTTTTTTTAGAAAAGATGATCATAATATTTATCTGAAACCATTTAAGTGCTTATTTTAAATTTCTCATCTCCCTCACAAATGCAGTTTGTTAACTAATTAGCTTTAATTATAAATTAAGATTTTCCTTCTTATTCATCATTCGTTTGACATCAATATTTACTTTTGATATCATTTGATAGATAAAAGTAATTTTATTAAAGAAATGTCATTGCTGTTATGACATTGACGTAACTTAAATTGATCTGAAAACATTACCAGTTACTTATCAATTGATATGTCAATTGGACACAACATGACAGAAGCTTAAGAACTTAAACTTATGTGAAAGAAGTTAACCTGATCTTTTATGACAGAAGCTAACCTAACCTTATATGTCAGCAGCTAACCTAACCTTAGATGTCAGAATCTAACCTTATGATATAACCTTAGATGTCAGAATCTAACCTTATAACATAACCTTATATGTCATAAGCTTATATAACAGAAGTTAACCTAACCTAATATGACAAAAACACTTTAAATCAAATCAAATTCAAACACTTTTGTAACTATCAAACATATTTTGAAGATGAAAGCTTCAAATAATTGATGAGTATTTACTCTAAATGTATGCAGTTTTCTGATTCAATGCGTACGGCGACAGTTTCCTTTAATCTCAGACATCTCTATTGACACAATTTAATGAGATTAATTAAACATTCAGGTTTAATCCCCATGGCAACGCTTGTGCAAACAATACTCGCACAATGCGCTCTCTACATAATTCAGCCAACATTTTGCGTATGTTTTCTCTTTCTCCATACCTTTGTTCAGCTCCAGCCATATAATTTGGCTTCGACTAATCTCTCTGCTAATCCCGAAATGCGAAATGGTAATTATCCAATTAACTAGAATAACGCCAGGTCTGGCCAGACCGAATCGCAAACAAAACAATTTTTTGTTTGCAGAAACCAAATATTTCGAGGTGGGATCAATGTTGCCATGGCGATTTTTGTTTGTTGCTTTTATTTGGTTAAGCATGTAAAGTTTGGCCAATCTGAAAGCTATAATCTTGGGATAATTTAGGTATAATCGCGATCACGTGTCACGGATTTATAGGAACATATGGATTCGCATTCCATGAAAACCATTTTTATTTTATCAATCTCAGTTTAGGAAAATCCATATTTCTATTGAAACATACTAATACAAATATTATTTCCAATTATTTAAAAGTATTAACGTTAATAAACGTATGTGAACGCTTTCATTGCAAATGCATGTAGCAAACTTTTTTTTTCTATATAGAATGTACAAAGACATATAAACTGATTAATACTGGTTAAAGGGAAACACAAAAGAAGCAGTTATGTGATAGTCGTCTACGCACGATAAGTGACGTGACAGTCTGAACAAAAGCAAAACAATCAATTAACAAGTTGCGTTTATCTTGTAAGAATTATTCATGAAATATGCGTTTAGCAATGAACTGTTGGAATGGTCAAGATTCTCGTTTTGTTATGTTTCCTCCGGTTTTATTTATTCACTCAACACAAAAATAAACACACAAACATGGAATGTAACCTTTCGTGTTTCATTGCTACTCGTTTTGCTTTTTCTTCTTCATCTTTTTTAGTTTATTTTTATTCATTTTCGTCTCTGTCTTCTTAGTAATTTAACACCCATTTAACACTAATTTAGGATCTTGAAAACAATACAATTAAACGTAATTGTGGTTTGTTTGTGAATGCGCTTGCATTTTCCTTTGTTTATGAAAAAAAAAGGGATTCTATGAAAATTTAAGAATTTTCATTCGATCATTATACAAGTTTGCACTTTTACAATTGACATGGATAATAACAACTGCAAATTGATGGTAAATAGAGTTTTATTCATAGGTTTCCTTCATAATAACAAAAATGTTGTAAATTGAGTATTATTATTTCTCAAGAGATGGCGTATTAAAGTGTACCAATATAAATGTGTTTTGTTTCAGGTTGCCAGTGGCGGCGTGTGATGGGGGATGGACAATGAACAGCCCCACCAGGAGCTCGTGAAGTGTGTGGTGGTGGGCGACACGGCAGTAGGGAAGACGCGTCTGATATGCGCGAGGGCATGCAACAAGCAGGTGTCTTTGGGGCAGCTTCTGTCGACGCACGTGCCGACGGTGTGGGCGATAGACCAGTACAGGATATACAAGGATGTGCTGGAGAGGAGCTGGGAGGTGGTGGACAGCGTCTCCGTGTCGCTGCGTCTGTGGGACACCTTCGGGGACCACGAGAAGGACCGGAGGTTCGCGTACGGCCGTTCCGATGTGGTGCTGCTGTGCTTCAGCATCAACAATCCGGTATCGCTGAGGAACTGCCGCCTCATGTGGTACCCGGAGATCAGACGCTTCTGTCCGAGCACTCCAGTCATCCTGGTGGGCTGCAAGAACGATCTTCGCTACATGTATCGTGATGAGGCCTATCTGAGCTACTTCCGAGACAAGAGTCCTTTCGTGCGGGCGACGAGGAAGAGCGATTTGGTGATGCCCGATGAAGCTAGGGACGTCGCCAGAGAGCTGGGCTTGAACTACTACGAAACATCAGTGCTCACCTATTACGGTGTGAACGAGGTGTTCGAGAACGCTATACGAGCAGCGTTGATGGCGCGCAGACAGCAACGCTTCTGGATGACCAATCTGAAGAAGGTGCAAAGGCCTTTGTTACAAGCACCGTTCAAACCGCCTCCACCACCGAAACCAGAAGTTCTAGAACCTTCGAGCACCTTCATCGAGAATACAAGACAACTGTGGTTGGACAGGGCTCACGCTGATGTCCTTCTGGTCTCCGGTCCAGTAGGATTTCCTGCTCACCGCTTCGTCCTTGCTGCAGCCAGCCCGGCTCTCTATCGTCTCCTCACTGCAGATCTCATGGCTCGAAGCACTTCCGACTCGAGCATGGTCAGCTCTTTGGGGGAATTCGCTGATGACACCGAGTGTCTGGTCAGAGCTGAGCAGAAGATGTGCAAGAGACGCGCCAGTTGTCAAGCTTTACCATCGTCAGGACGAGATCTGGATCCAGCATTCCACTCCGTCAAGACGGTAGATGGTCAAACGGTTATCACCTTCAGCCGTTTGGTCAGCCCTGGAGCTTTGCAACTCTGCCTACAGTTCATGTACACAGGATCACTAGATAGACGAGGAGTAGATATACAGGTAATATTCTTCAACACACTTATTACATGATAAAGATTAATAGACTCGTTGGAAAGGCCATAGTTTTAACTTCATTTTGCATATTAAATTATATAATTGGTATATGTAGTTATAGATTAAATAAATGAAACGTGAAGTAATAAATAGCTACACCTTAGTCATCAATTAACATTACGTAACTCCAATGATATCAAAGGAAGCGCAATGAAAGACCGTTTCTTATGTAATCATAAATTAGTTTTCATGTTAATATAGAAAATTGTGAAATTATATAGATTTCGCACGCCACTGACCTATTTCGATTCGTAATATCATCTAATATTCATTCAACCTTCTTATGCATTCAAATAAATACCATTTTCTCAGTAATAAATAAAATTGCGCGTTTTACCGTCGTCGCTGGAAATGTATGCATGTTTCCCAGAACGTCGTTTTTCCCATTGCGCAACGACTCTGAGCGTATCCGATTTTATTGCGGGACAGTAAACGGGATTATTTTAATAGATTGTCTAGTTAGACAATAACAGCGTAACATGTTTTGTTTTTCTCGATGATGGAAATGATGTCGACTCTTCTTTGAACTGCATTTCAGTACGCAATTTAAATGAAATTAAAGTAAACGTAGGGCTTATATATATATATATATATACATATTGCTGCCGTTAAGTTTCGTGCGGCAACAAAAAAGACCTTGCGCGTATTTGCATAAATATTTGCTGGTGCAAAGTACACACCCAAAATGCGTATCAACAAAGCTGTACCTTTTGCCGCAGTACGCTTTAATTAATACTACACAAATATTTATCATTACTTTTTCATGCTGTTTACTAATTGAATATTTGCAATTCGTTAATCCGATCTTTAACAATTGTCAAGGTAGTAACCTAAAAAAAAATATTGACAGATGTCATGTGTTAATTAAAAACAAATAGGTTAGATTTCAAGTAAAGTTAGGTTAGGTTACTGAATATTCCCAATAACTTGTTAAATCTTTAATTAACGTAATTTGCAAAATAAATTGAAGGATCGAAATGTTTTTTTTTTGTATTTATTATAATTTGATGCTTATGTTATGTTCAAATTCGGAATGGAATTAATGTAATAAATACACGAGCTCTGGACAATTTATTTCGTATTTCTGACAACAGTCACTATTCTTAGAAAAAGCAAGTGACAACATGTGCAGCTCTCACGCAACCGGCACTAATATTAGATCCATCGATTTACCCACCGACTTTCACTCTTGCCCTCGCATTTAACCAATTCATTACCTATTCACAGCCCTTTCTATTGCCCCCCCAGTTAAAATATACATTTAGCTCCTCGTCGCTTAAATTTTATGTAATTTACTCCAATCTTACTTTTCCACATTTTGATCCTAATGCAGGTCGATGACCTATGTATATTCGCAAAATTGTAATCGATGTCCTAGAAATCCCTTCCAACAAAATAAATTACAATCGTTACATACATTTTAGATCATCATGAAGTTTCATAGAACATGAAATTTTGTATGTTCTTGCGTACATTATTATAATAAATTATAATAGGGGGTGTTTTTGTGTACCTGGGTTAAGGGTTGCATGTTGGAATCGTTTTATAAATGAATCTTGATTTGCTGTTGTAGGAACTGCGAAGAGCTGCTGAACTTCTGGAGCTGCCACATCTGGGTCCACTGCTGTCCAACGAATATCCACCGGAGAGTCACGAGCAGCACCTGAAGCGACGGATGCAGGACGTGTGCCTGGATCAAGGTCTCTTCGCCGACGTGATCTTCGAGCTGGACGACGGAGGTTGCGCAGCGCACAAGCCGATGCTGGCATGCAGATGCGACATGATGAAGGCCATGTTCAGCGGCGACTTCCGCGAGGGCCAGGCGAAAGTCATAGAGTTCCCGGGCGTCCGGGAGTACACCTTCCACAAGCTGCTGTGCTTCCTCTACACCGACGAAGTTCCAGCGGTCGTCGCCTCCAGGTGCGTGAACCTGCTGGAGCTCGCGAACAGACTATGCCTTCCCAGGCTGGTGGCGCTCGTCGAGAGGCGCGTCATCGAAGACCTGGAACGACTGCCATCCAACGAAGCCATCGAACAGTGTTTGAGGCTTCTGGAACCCGTGAAGCTGCATAACGCGCATCAGCTGGCCGACTTCTGCATGAACCATCTGTGCATCAATTACAACAAGCTGTGCAGGATGTCGCCCCGGAGTCTTCGACTCTTGCATCCGGATAATCAGGCTTACCTCGTCGAGCATCGATGGCCTCCCGTTTGGTATCTGAAAGACTATGATTATTATCAAAAGTGCTTGGTCGAGAGGGACAGGGAACTCAAACCCACTCTGAAGACCTCCTCCGGGTGCCTATGTTTCGCGAGGAAAAGTGAATCTGATCCCGCGCTGTCCACTTCTACCGACAAACTGTGATTTACACTCATATATATATATAATTTTATTATTATTATTACTACTACTATTATTACTACATGCGAACAGAAGAGAAGATATTACTCCCACTCCATTTTATTTCTCATACTTTTAACGCCTATCTCTTTCTCTCTATATATATATCTCTCTCTATCTCTTTCTCTCTACCTAATATATACCTACAAAATATATAAAAATTAATACACGAACACATACCACATAGTCCAACGTCAATTATGTCAGTTCAATAACAAATTTAGACACAATCATGATCAAAACAGATACAATAATTTACAAGGTAACATCAAACAATATCCATTTTTAACAAACATTTATGTATTTCCAATTCTATTACATAAGTTGTCTATAAAAAAAAATCTCACTAAGCGGCATTTGTCAAGTAACTTCTACTTGTTACAAGTATTTTCAATAATCAAACGTACATCCCATCTATACTTGCCAAGCACAAAGATTTTTACTATAATGAAAACATGACTAATTAAAATGAATGTTACTAAACGAAAACGTCGTAACTTGACAAGTAATTTGACTCAATTAGACATCTTGTCAATTTTCTGCAAGTGCTTGTTACTCGGCAAGTATCGCGTAGTGAGCAGTTTAAAGTCAATTTATAAGAATATACGAAATAAACACCTTGTAAAATATTATATCTCGTTGAAGACATGCACTTTCGTATTTTTACTAAGAAAACAAGAAGGCTTCAATTAAAACTACAAATTAAACAAACAAACACGAAAAAAAATGTCCCCTAAACAAACAAAAATAATTATTATAACGAGCTTACGACATTTTCCCTCCCTGTGCACGCCTATCACAAAAAAAAAACAAACGACATAATTGACGTTCAACTAAGTCATTTTTTTTTGTTTATATAATCTAGCAAACATTGATTAATATTTTGTACATTTTGTCCACCACTTTCTTTCACTTTTAGTATAATCATTTGGAAAAAAAAACAAAAATATATATTCATATAAATTAGCGTAGGCGTATTCGAGGAAGATGATTCTTTCGTACATTAAAGAATGAGAACAAGAAAAAAAAAAACACGTACAAAATGTCAATTTTAGCCATTTTTCGAGACCCAAGCATTCCAAAATAAAGCAAAGAGGAAATCCATTAGCACGGATTGTCATCGAAAATGCATGCATGCATATTTCTATTTAATTATTTTTGTCTTCTTTTGATTAATTTCAAAGAACCTTTCCCAAAAATATTGTTAATCGAATTGCACATTAAAGCTAGTCAATTATTCAAAAAGGCAGATTTGCAGACTCATTCCATATTCCCATCAATCACGCTTTGCAATCAAAATGGAAAAACCAGTATTTATTACTTTTTTTTATATATCGAAAATCGTTACTTTTTAATTCATAGTTATTAAAAAAAAAAGAATGCTTTGAATACTTCTTTTTTTTTTATTTCGCGTTACTTCAGTTCAAAAAAAAAACAAATTGTGTAGGAGAAACTTTCGTAGCGAGGCAGATCGATATTCGTGCATTACACGAACATTGCTTTCAATTAGTGCATTGCTTTTACATTATGTAAAAAAGTGAATCATAAGCATGACCATATTTGCATTTTAGATCGTTTTAATCATTGATTACATCATCATCATCATGCACGTCATCATTTTGACATTTGCTTGACATACAATGATATTTCATAAGATTTTCTAATGTTTAGATTAAAAATAAAAATTGTACTTGAATTATTTAATTAAATTACATCTTTCTCATAATTTTGTATCAGTATAATCTTTGAAACCTAATATATATCAAAATTATGAGTTAAATCATATTAATGTCAAATCAATGTCAATCAATGCCTTCTACGATATTGCCTTTAACCATGATAATAATGTAACCATCGCAATCATTCACTTCAACACAAAAAAAAATCATTTCATAATGCTTCAAAATCATAATCACGCTTCGCTTATAAAACAATTCGCAATTATCGATGACAATTATTGTGCTAATGCTTGTTTCCCCTTTTCTTTTTTTTTCAGCTGATCCCTATTATTTTCACACACATAGCTAAAACTAAAACACTGAAAAGGATCTGTAAACTGTAAACACGAGGAGAGAACAGAAATTTTCATTTTGTTTCATTCAAAAAAACGACAAAAATAATGTTAACAAGAACAAAAAAAAATAAAGAGGAAGGAAGAAAACGTTCGTCGTAAGCATTCCTAACTAATGTCTGTGATAGTTAAAACAAAAAATATATGGGTTAAAGGTAAAAATTCTTCCACGCATTTAAAAAAAAACACCTCACACGAAGACACGAAACAAAATTCGATTTGCAGATCTTTTTGCTCAAAAAAAAACACAACAAAAGCAGTTGATTTTTTACGCTGACACAAGAGGAAATCAAAGATTGAAGAGAATATAATTAAAACATAATAATAATCTTATATAATCACATTATTATAATTGTAATTCATTATTATTGTAACTCTGATGCAATTTTTTGTTGTTGTAATCTTAGCACTCATCCAGAAACTCTTCTGGAAGACAACAACAATTATATTTAATTATATTATTATCATAACAAAAACAAAAAGAGAAGTATAGTTCGTTAGTCTCTGAGTAATTATTGCGTATGGAGAGGAAACATTTGTACTTTTTTTGAAATGACGAGAGAAACAAACAAAAACAAAACACAAATACACACAAAACAAACAAATTTCCGAGCCTGCTAATTTCGTTCGCGGGAATGACGAAATTGAGAATTAAAAAGTGAGTCGTCTCGGCAAACCGCAAACAACAAGAAAAAAAAACAATTTTTTTATATATATATCTAAGCTAAAAACGTGTTCAACAAAGCATTATTACACAATTAAAAAAAATAATAAAAACAATTGAATCATTGTCATCAAAGCATACTAAGTTAATTGAAGCCATGTACATTTTGGCGCATTCTTTTCTTTTATATATATATATTTAATCAGTATGAAGAATAAAATGCATTTTCAATTGATTTATTTTTTATGTTTGTTTTTTTTTTGCCTTAATGGAAAAGAGAAACCCTTTGAGAATCGTTTGGAAAATTGCTACGGAAATCGAAAAAAAAAAATGTAGAAAGATTTTAGCTTGTGAGATGTTAAAAATTAGGATTTTGGAGGAAAAAAAACGTGGTCGAAAATGTTCGTACTCTGCGTTTATGTAAGCTTGAAACACATTTTCCTATAAGCGTTAAACATTTGCTGCAGAATTCTTGAAAAGTTTTAAAAACCTAATATATTTTTCATACTTCAGATAAATTCGTTTTTTTTAGCGCAAAATTTTTGTGTCGATCAAAATTTCTTTAAAATCAAACGTTTTACAAATGTTGGACTTTTCATAGAGAGGAGTTGTTTAAGAAATAAGTGTGGATTCGTAGCTTGTGATAAATTTAAGTAAAGTTTTCGGAAAGAAACGCACGTTGTCATTGGAAACGGAAGAGAAAACCAAACAATGTTTCTATTTTGTAAAAATTTGCACATTCATTAATAATTTTATATTTTTTTTTTGGTCATTAAAGGATTTTAAATATTTGGTAGAGCAAATGAATAATTTTAAATGATATCCAGATTATTAAAAGTTTTAAATTGATTTTATGAAATATTTGTTGTTATAGCAACAAAGAAACAAAAATGTGTAAATAAATGAATGCGTATTACAAATGAACGTCAATTTTGAGGTAACAGTTGTCATTAGAAACGAGCAAAAAAAAATTGTTTAAAAAAATATTCGGTAATTTTCTATGGTAATTATTGCATTTTTCTGTAGAAGATATTCGAACATTTCGTTAAATACACAAATTTAAATTTTTATTAACAAAGTTGTGACCTAATAGAAAATCTAGGATTGCTGAAAATAATTTCTGTTTTGATTAAAACAAAGAACTCTTTCGTGAACATTTTTTTTTGTAGATATATGGAATTTTATGAATTTGGCTTGGAAACGTTGAGACAATGTTAATGTCTAAAGTTATGTTTTTCTTTTCCTTTTGCCTTTGGTTTTTGTTTATACGTTTTGGAACTGTAATTGAACACCCGACAATCGAGTTTAGGACGTTAGTTGTTGGTAGTAACGCTGCTGAAGATGATGATGGATGTCAGGTTTAAAGGCGACTTTCCTCGAGACAAGCAAAAAAAAAGAGAGGATTAACGACGGCATCACAATCATGTTGATATAAAAATTCTTGTGCAATAATTTGCTATTCTAATATTAAGAAATAATAAAGAAAAAAAATATTTGTACTACAACTTTGGTGTTTTTCTCTTAACCCTTTTACAAATTGAATCTTTTAAAATTTGATAATTCACTTTACACTACGCCTTTTTATCTTCTCGTCGTGTAAAAGTGAACATAAGTGAACATTGGATCGAATGTAAGGTAATGGAATAAGGAAAGCACTCAGGACTTTGAAATATGAAAAGGTTTCAGAGAAGAAAGAGAGTTTCGTAAAAAGTAAATGTAATTCTTATAAATCTGTACAGTAAATACAAATACTGTAAATAAACGCGTAAATATACCTAAAAATTAACGTTCTCCTCTCATCCCTCAGCTCTTTACAGTTCGACGGCCAAATTTTTGAGTTCCGCTTTGCATTCGTCGTAGGCCTCTTTGTATTCCTCGTTCTCCCGCACAAGGACCATCAGACATCCCCTTTTCGCGCCCAATGCAGCTCCGAGATCCGTGCGACTTGGGGTGAAGCAGTAAGGTATATCCTTTTCCTCGCAGACGGCCGGAAGATGACACATTATGTCCACAGGAGTAACGTCTCCTGCGAAGATCACCAGACCCTTCTCTCCCTTGCGTATCCTCATCTGCACGTCCTTCAGACCGTTCCTCACATAAGTTTTATGTTTGACAGCTGTAAACATAAATTAAATCATTAAAATACATTCAATTACAATCAACTAAATTTTCTTCATAATTAGTTTATTAATAATTTTCTTAATCATTAACATGAACAATGACAAAAACAATATATGATATTCAAAAATTGACTAAAATTGTTTTAGAATACTTCCATAAACATTGCAAAGTATATAAAGTTGCATATAATGAGAAGAATAACTTTAATTATATTTGTGTTTCAATTACATGTATAAGTTATAACCTTAAACAAATGTTGTTTGTATTACCAAAAACATGCATTTATACTTGGAGTAAAGCAAATCTAAGTATGCTTTGCATAAAACAAAATATGATGAATGTCATAATAAATGAACAAACAAATTATGTATCAAACTTTTTTTTTGTTAAATTGTGTATAGAACTGAAGAAATATTTGATTAACTTAGCTAATATTAATATTTTTTTGAAAGAGTATCAAACTTTTATTACCTTTTTTGATGAGTTTGTAGCATTTCTTTGTGAGTTTCTTCGAGGCCATGGGTTTCGCAATGATGCTCACATGCTTCAGCTTCGATTCGTAGCTGCCCTCCTCCTTCATGGAAACATCGGCAACGGAATTATCCAAATTCTCCTCAGTCTTTACTTTACCCATCGTCTTCTGTTATTCTTGTATTCAAACGCACGTGCAAACTTTGAGGTTATCTCGATGCGTGCTTCTCGTACCAATGTAAACTGATGTAAACTATAGTGAAGTTAGCCGCAGCCGATGGAACATTCAGGCAACCAACATGAAGATATTTTACAGGTCAACCACAAGCTAAACCAGAATACGACCTTACATACACCATACAATCGGGGGAAATCTATTTTTATCTGAGATATTTACTCTATATTTAGAATGAAAAACAATTTTTATTCATTATTCCACTTGACTTTGAAATCAACAGCAAATTTATAAGGACTATTTTAAATTAGTACGCAAATTTATTTATTGAAACAATGCATGATGTTACATACATAATCGATTACGCGGATTACACCTATTACTTTAACGATATCATATAGGTAATCCCCTAATTATATAATATTTTGTATATCTTTCAGAATTAGGGGATTCCCCATAAGAAATTATGTATTTCGTTTTTCAGCTCAATATTATGCAATCATGTTTTTTAAATGAATTCTGACTTGGGTGGTTTTGTTTACAATGCGCTCAATTCAAAAACTGGATATTGTTATATAATCCGATTTGGTGTCCATGACAACATCAAGTCTTCACACTTAATAATAATGGTATCCATGGTAATACGAGCAATAAATAAGTAAAATTATGGATGAATTTGTTGAAACTGGAGACTTTTCATGTATATGTAGATTATTAGATTGAATTTTATACGTAAAATAAGAATTTGTAGTCTGTGCAATTCCTTAGTATTTGAATTAAGGTCAAAAATTGACAAAAAAAAACTGAATATATTGAGTCTATTAACGTTTTACTGAGACTAATTCTAAATACTTATTCTACTTACAAAGTTAATTCTTATTAATACGGGATGGGAGTTGTGATTGGGAGTAGGGTTTGTATATATTGATGATTAAGGTTACCGGGACAAATTCCTATGCATTTGTTTATTTGAAAAAGAGGATTGATTGACGATT